>NC_084735.1:37300870-37415870 GCF_033978785.1 Entelurus aequoreus
TCCAAATCGCTGTCTCATATGCTCTGAAACTGTAGCGCTGATCAAAAGCAGGAACGTGAAGCACCATGATGGGACCAAACAAAGATCCTTCGAGAAGTAGCCACGGATGTGTCGAAACAACAGAGCTTGGAGACCAGTATTTAATTTGTACAGGAGTCGTAACACATGCATTTACAGCACAGCAACATGCAAATGAATGTTCATTTGGGATTATATGCATTTTGGGGCAAAACATAAAGAAATTAATTGACGGGACAATTGTGAAGGAGTGCTTGAATGCTGCTGCTGATACTTACTTGAAGGTAGAGTGTTTTTTTGTTTTGTTTTTTCAAAATGGTATTGTCTCAAAATACATTTTGTTGAAACAATAGGGGGATGTGCAGTATATCAGTCCATTCAACATTCATATGGGCTCGTCCAGCGGTGTTCAAAGGGCAGCCCAGGGGCCATTTCATAGATACATTTGTTTTATCGTCACATTCTGAAAATACTATTACAAAAAAAAAGACACAAAAAGTGGAATAAAAACAAATAGCTGTAATTTAACCAAAAAAAAAGTTGACATTTTGACACCAATAACACACAGCTGACAGGCAGGTGTTTTTTGTTTCTTTTAAATAATATGTATACTCTATCATTTTTGAAATTGAAGAATATCAAAATGGCCCCGCATCCATTGATTTGTAAGTCAGCGACCCTTAGTGTAAAACACTTCATCACCCCTGGGCTAGTATGATATACCGTATTTTTCGGACTATAAGTCGCAGTTTTTTTCATAGTTTGACCGGGGGTGCGACTTATGTGTGAAATTATTAACACATTACCGTAAAATATCAAATAATATTATTTAGCTCATTCACGTAAGAGACTAGACGTATAAGATTTCATCGGATTTAGCGATTAGGAGTGACCGATTGTTTGGTAAACGTATAGCATGTTCTACATGTTATAGTTATTTGAATGACTCTTACCATAATATGTTACGTTAACATACCAGGCACTTTCTCAGTTGGTTATTTATGCGTCATATAACGTACACTAATTCAGCCCGTTGTTCACTATTCTTTATTTATTTTAAATTACCTTTCAAATGTCTATTCTTGTTGTTGGGTTTTATCAAATAAATTTATCTCAAAAATGTGACTTATACGCCAGTGCGACTTATATATGTTTTTTTCCTTCTTTATTATGCATTTTCGACCGGTGCGACTTATAGTCCGAAAAATATGGTACTGTAATTTAAAGGCCTACTGAAATGAATTTTTTTTTAATTAAACAGGGATAGCAGATCCATTCTATGTGTCATACTTGATCATTTTGCGATATTGCCATATTTTTGCTGAAAGGATTTAGTAGAGAACAACAACGATAAAGTTCGCAACTTTTGGTCGCTGATAAAAAAAAGCCTTGCCCCTACCGGAAGTAGCGTGACGTCACAAGCTGGAGTGCTGCTCACATTTCCCTAATGTTTACACCAGCAGCAATTTTTTGTAAGACCCACAATTAATAAATATATTTCAGTGAATAACTTATTGTTCAAATCTGTATATAAATATGTACTTTAAGTTATTATATTGTAAAATGGGTGGATGGATGGATGGATGGATGGATGGACGTTTAAATCAAAACTGTTATTATTAATTAGTAAGTATACTATTCTATTGGTATTAATGTTGCTCCATTTTTAGTCTAATAATGCTCATTGTCATTTCTGTATTTTTATTTTTATTTTCGCTAACTGCTTATTTGCTATTACTTTTACCATCATATTTGTACATGTCGTATTTGCTGATGTTGCTCTGTTGTTGTTGTTGTTGTTGTGTTTGCTGTTGTTGTTTTTGTCTCTCTGTCTAATCCCCCTCTTGTCCCCACAATTCCCCCCTCTGTCTTCCTTTTTCTCTCTTTCTATCCCCTCCTGCTCCGGCCCGGCTGCACCAAATGATAATATAAATACATTTAATAAAGTCAAAATACAAGTAAGGCAACAAGAGAAGTATCCTACACTTCTCTTTTGTAAAGTAAATCTGAACAGCCGATATGGGCATCTACATCTGCTATATGATTTGCCCGAGAAGCTGGGCAGGACATTATTAAAAAAAAAAAAAGAAAAAAAAAAGAAAAAAAAAGAAAAGAAAAAAAATTAGTAAGTATACATTTTTTAAACCTTTTTAGAGAAAATCATATCATTGTAGTTAATTATGCAAATTACTCGATGATGTCATGGTGACCACGCCCATAGCCACGCCCCCACCGCCACAGGTATATTGGCAGTTTATGGGAAACACTGAGATACAAACAAAATAAATAAACCCCTGACTTGAAAAATAGACAAAAAATCAACAATACTATTAAACCCTGGACATGTAAATACACGGTTAATGCTTTCCAGCTTGGCGAAGATTAACAATGCTGTTGCTAATGACGCATTGAAGCTAACTTAGCAACCGGACCTCACAAAGATATGCTAAAAACATTAGCGCTCCACCTACGCCAGCCAGCCCTCATCTGCTCATCAACACCCGTGCTCACCTGCGTTCCAGCGATCGACGGAAGGACGAAGGACTTCACCCGATCAACCGTGTGGTCGGCGGCTAGTGTCGGCTAGCTAGTCTGCTATCCAAGTCAAAGTGCTCCTGCTTGTGTTGCTGGAGCCAGCCGCTAATACACCGATCCCACCTACAACTTTCTTCTTTGCAGTCTTCATTGTTCATTAAACAAATTGCAAAAGATTCACCAACACAGATGTCCAGAATACTGTGGAATTTTGAGATGGAAACAGAGCTTTTTTGTATTGGATTCAAAGGTGTACCAATACTTCTGTTTAACTAGTGACGTCACTCGCATACGTCATCATACAAAGACGTTTTCAACCGGAAGATTAGTGGGAAATTTAAAATTGCACTTAATAAGTTAACCCGGCCGTATTGGCATGTGTTGCAATGTTAAGATTTCATCATTGATATATAAACTATCAGACTGCGTGGTCGGTAGTAGTGGGTTTCAGTAGGCCTTTAAGGCAATATGAGGTTCAGACCTTTGCTGTGATAACATGTTCATTGCGGACCTTCCTCAATTTGAAATTAAGACCCCTTGGCTAAACATCCAATGATAGCTAAAGTTAGTAGCTAAATTTAGCCAAATTGCTTTCACTAGCTAACAACATATGTGTTAAAAGCCTTAAGGAGGCGGGGACTATGCTGACAACACTGTGGAAAGTTAGCACCTAGTAGGCAATCGCGTAAAGATTGCAAACTGGTATAAATAAATTAATAAATAATCCAACTAAGGAATAGACCAGTTACATCATGGGGGTGTTCTTTTTTTAAATGGTTGTTGAGTAAAATATCTAATTTGAGTGGCCTCAATGGGTTTGTGCACTTTCTTTTTTTTATTCTACTGACTGTTACACATGCAGCTGTCATCGCCATTCCCATCAAATGCAGAGATAGGTGAAATAAAGGTTAAGTAGTGACATTTAATTTTATTTGATTAACTTTTATACATGTACCTCTTCCTTCTCTGATTTAGAATTCCGATATAGAAGTGAAATAGTAGAATGTATTTATTTTGAGACATTTCGATATTTATTTTTACTTCTTTAGTACCTCAAAAATGTGCTCTTAGCATAAGACAGCTACAATTTATATAAGTAACACAGTGGCGTAACGACATGAATAACGAGCATCCAAACCTGGCCCCCCATTAAACCCATTAAATGTGCTGTCTGTTTTAACAACCTACAAACGCCGTGTAACGTGATTACACATCACCTCAGCATTTTTAAGATGCAGTGTTGATACCACATTTCATTAACCTTTGCATTCCCTTTCAATATCATCACCATTTTGTGCAATACAAATTTAGAGCTCCTGTGATATTTCCAAGTGGTATTTGTACACTTCCACACACTGTTTAAATGTCATAAATGGTGCATTACAAAATGTTTGAATCCAAGTCTTATTAGATTGATTAGCATTACATTTAAGAAGTAATCTGGTGGTATCCAGGTTTGTACCACCGTCTTATCTAAGTTTACTTGCAGTAAATCTAATGTACAGTTTACTTAATAATGTTTGGACATTTGGTGCAAACAATTATGGTCACTCACAGACATAAATTAAATATTGTTAATAATTAATAATAAAATAGATCTGTTGTGTAGGACTAGATGTTACAATCCCCTAATGCATACTTGAGACACCTATGCGACTTTGTGGGATGGTCAAGTGAGTGAAGGCATCCTCTGGGTTATCAAGTGGGCGCCCCCCTTCCTCAGTGTTTCGCTGATAGGCCCACAACACCTCCAGAGGGTTCAGCAGAGAGTCCCAGCGTCCCAGGATCACTCCCTAGATGCCATCACTCACTTGAAAGCCCAGGTGGAGTACCTTCGCTTGACCCACAGCCACTGACTCCCCTTTTCAGCGGCTTTTGAGAGGTCTTTCACTGCCTGCCGGTGGGCCTTCCCTTGCACTCCCATTTCCCTGAGGAGCTTGGATGTTGAGGTGGCCACGAATCCTCTGCAGCCTACTTCCACTGGGCGTACCCTCACTTTCCAGCCTTGTTGTTGCGCATCGGCTGCAAGCTCAGTGTACCTCAACTTCTTGCGCTCATAGGCCTCCTCCATTGCACTCTCCCAGGGCACCGTGAGCTCTATGATGTACACGAGCCTGAGCGAAGCTGACCACAGAACAAGATCTGGGAGCAGGTTGGTGGACGCAATCTCAACTGGGAAGCAGAGTCTCTGGCCCAGGTCTACCAGCAGTTTCCAGTCCCGTGTCCCGCCTAGCTGTCCAGTGTCTGGTCTTGTGGGGGTGAGGTTGGCTTGACCCTCGCCCTCCCGGACAAATGTTGTTGCTTGCCAACGGGATGACGAAGGAGGAAGGGCATTGACACTTGTCCGTCGACTTTCCAGCACTGCTGCAAGACACTTTAGCACCTGGTTGTGCCGCCAGGTGTAACGGCCTTGGGTGAGGCTGGTCTTGCAGCCCACCAGGATGTGCTTCAGTGTTGCTGGACTCGGACACAGAGGGCATGTGGGGTCTTCACCAACATATATTAGATTATTTGTTCGTTTAAGACACATACTGTAGTAATAGTTGCTTGAGGTTAAATTGTGGTATGAATCGTGTACTTGTTGACAAAAAAGCGACAGTATGTAATTGTGAGCATGCTAATGTGGGTCAGGTTTCTGTATTTAGACATATAGTTATTTGAGTGCAATTAAGTAGAACTCGTTTATATGTCAGGTTATCCTCAGTTCGGATGACTCACGTCAACATAAAGTACACAAAACCGAGAATAGCCATAAAAAAGCCACAGAGCCATAAGGAAAATGGGTGATAACTATAGGATATGATTTTCAACCTTAGGGAATCGTTCTACTGCATCGGTGATGTTTTATACCCTTTTCCAACACATCTGCAATAGTGAAAAAGTGGACAATACCACAACACTTCAACAATACATTTCAAAGAATAGACCCCTTTCGGTCTCTAATTTTATTTTGACCATGTATGTCAAAGTTGACTTAGGCAGGAACTTTTAGTAAAAGAAAAACATGATGTACCAGGACTTGAAAGGTTGGTAAACATACTGGGTGTCAACATAAAAGTGACCAACTTGAACAGGTTCCACTGCACTGCCAGTATTTACACATAACACAATATAATAACACACATTTAACAAGAAATTACCCCCTGTGCCAACAAAGCTGAGTGGAGATATTTAATATGCTGTTAAACTTGATAACACGAGCACAGGACATTTCAGGAGCTCTGAATAAAGCATCAACGCAATTTCATTTTTTTTACATTTTATGACAATTATGACCTACAGTCAATCATGAAAAAACTCAAGATACATGTATGTAATACACAATGACCTAAAAATACATTTCTAAGAAGTATTGTGGCATTTGTTTTAAGGTTTTGGTACTCCCCATTTTTTTTGTGTAAGATTTGGTTTCCCTGGTTTCCATATACCATATAACAATAAACTAGTCTGTTTGCCCATAAATCATTACCCAGAATGGAGTAACAAAACAAACAATCTCACATGTTGGTGGTTTTCGTCCTTCTTTTGTGCCCTTTGTGCACAATCCTTTCCATCCTTTGTAACTGAGCTACTGTGTGGAACAATTTCCCTTGTGGATCAATAAAGTTTGGCTAAGTCTAAGTTAAAGTGTGTTCCTCGTCTATTACAAAATGTGCCAGTGTTAACCTGCTCTCAACTTCCCACCCAGAAGTCATTCTCCCCCAGCTCCATCACACCTCTATACAGTAGTTATTTGCTAACTGACACAGTTACACCACAACTTTTTGTGCTCTTCCAATTAACTTTTGGCAAAGTATTAACTAGTGCTATGCAATATGGACAAAAGTATACCGTACATCCCGAAATAGGTAATTTTCCTGATAACGTTATGTTACCATAACATTATATTTATACATTAATGCCAATTTCACTGATCTTTATTCCTTCTGTTTATAAAACACATATATCATATAAAAAAATGGCTGGACAATGAAAAAAATGTCAAAATTAATTTAAGTAACAGCTCTTGTTTTCGACAGTGACTTTTAGGTCATGTCAATACATACATTTAGAGATTGCATCTGTATTTGCTCAGTGTCTGCAGAACTGCTTGTCATAGACGGTGCCTTTAGACAACAAGGTTAGGCTCGTTAGGCTGTGTTTTTTATTTTCATCACTTTGTGCTTTTGAGGTTTTTTTGTCACATTTTAACACTGTTTGTTTACTGTTCTTTGTGTCGTGTCTTCAAGTGACTGGAAAGAATAGAAGTGTTACAGTCGCGAGCATCGACTTGTTGGTTTTTTGTTTTAGTAGATTAGCCTATGTTGTTTGGTCCAAGTCTGACTTTTCAAATACAAACAAAATAGTTTATATTCCTTCTTTTTGTCATCAATTCCTCTTTGGGTTTTGTTGGTTTAACTTCCATTGTGGTCTCCGTCAATGCAATGTTTTTGAAAGTCACGCTCCATCTAAGTTTTTTCAAGTGTTGAAAAAAATGCTGTTGCAAAGTGGCATTGTTGTTGCAGTTATATTAGATGTTAGAATTACGAAATAAACACGAGAATTAAATAGTACGAAAGACATTTTTAAGTTGTACTATAATAAATATTGTATTATCACACAACACTACATGTAACCATAATCATTCTCCATAAAATGTGTTTTGTGTTCACAATTTTGGGTGTGTATTTATTATTGAAAAAATTGCTTTGGTCATTGGTATCATTCGATCTTCGTCTGATTACTAACGGACATTGAGGTACCACTTTATATGCACAATCAAAGCATAAAAGTTATCATGACCTGTCCCTACAGGCAGGCCCGTTTCAAGATAGTTGGGGGCCTTAGGCAAAGGTGGTACCTGGGGCACCTTTTGCCCTTAACCCCCCTTGCCCCCCAACCCAAAATTGAAGCACAACTCACACTCATTTTTTTCAGTCCTAAACATTTTTAATTAAAACAAAATTGTTTTATATAAAAAGTATAACATATGTATATCAATATGTATACATTCTATCAAATGTGTAATAAACAATAATACAAAAGCCAAAGTAACATGATTAAATATAAATATGTATAAAAAATATAATATAAAATGTGCAAATATTAATCATACAATATTTACAATTTACACTGAAAATAACTTTAGTTTATTAAATTGTTAATAAAATAAATACAAATAACCAAACAAAAAATGTGAACATCCTTTTTCTATTTGAACATACTTCCGACCTTCTGTTGAATCAGCACTGGTAAGCGGTGTGTACTCAAGCGGCGTT
The DNA here is from genome assembly GCF_033978785.1 of Entelurus aequoreus. Classification (NCBI taxonomy): domain Eukaryota; kingdom Metazoa; phylum Chordata; class Actinopteri; order Syngnathiformes; family Syngnathidae; genus Entelurus; species Entelurus aequoreus. The sequence goes on from NC_084735.1 coordinate 37,308,682, forward strand.
GATGCGGTGAATACAGACTGGGCTATGGTTTCTTCATCTTTGTCCTTCTCAGAAACCGGAGAAGTTGATGACACTGTTGGGAAAATACAAAATAATTCAACAATGTTACATGCATTTGAGTTCTTGAGTTCAACAGTTGAGCACTTGTTACATATATATTAGCACAGGCCCTACATTTGAAAACATAACATGTCCATAAGTGACTGTGAATGTGTAAAACAAAAGATAAAATATGTTTGTATGTATGTATCTATGTACTGTATGTATGTTTGTACGTATGTATGTACATTGTACAATATGTGTAACATTTACTGTAATATGTTAAAAAGGGCACTCTAACAGTCAGACAAGAAAATTACACTGTACCTTCATCATCACTGGTGTCAGAGACAACAAGTTGGGGGGGGGGGGCATAGGAATTTGAGCAAATCACCTAGTTAGTTTATATTTATTCATTTATTTTTAATGGCTTTCAAATAAATCACATCTTATTCTTACATTCATTACACTGACTATGGGGTTAAACAAAACACATTTAAAAGCAAGAAGCACATCTGTTTTGGCGTGCATGATGGATATTTATATTAACAGTAGGCTTGAGTGGCGTTCATGCAGTGTCAAAGTGGCCATAGAGCCTTAAAGTAGAAGTCTTACCGGTCTTTTGCTATTTCTTCTCTTTCTTGTTCTTTTTCCTTCTCCACTTCTGGCTTCCTGAAGGGTAAGTTTGTTTAATTTTTTAACCGTATTTCGACGCAAAGTCAGCAAAAGTTCAGATTACCTCGCGATAAGTAGCCACGCACTGTTTGTTGGTGGCTGGGAGGGCCCCCCTGAGGGGGATTCTGACTGTCGTTGACACTGTGCTATAGTGTCACTGCCATTAATTAATTACTAATATTCAGTGTCATTGTGCATATGAGACATTTGGCTACTGGAAGGGGCTGCCGGTAGAGTCTTTAACATTATTTCGATAGTGTCATTGTATATTCCGGTGATAGACTCGCAAAGTTGTTGTAGCTGTTAAATTTGAATACATGACTAGTTGTTGTGGCAGCACGGTGGAACAGAGGTTAGTGCATGTGCCTCACAATATGAAGGTCCCGAGTAGTCCTGAGTTCAATCCCGGGCTCGGGATTTTTCTGTGTGGAGTTTGCATGGTCTCCCCGTGACAGCGTGGGTTCCCTCCGGGTACTCCGGCTTCCTCCCACCTCCAAAGACATGCGCCTGGGGATAGGTTGATTGGCAACACTAAATTGGCCCTAGTGTGTGAATGTGAGTGTGAATGTTGTCTGTCTATCTGTGTTGGCCCCGCGATGAGGTGGCGACTTGTCCAGGGTGTACCCCGCCTTCCGCCCGAATGCAGCTGAGATAGGCTCCGGCACCCCCCGCGACCCCGAAAGGGACAAGCGGTAGAAAATGGATGGATGGACTAGTTGTTGTCAGGCCCTTTCAGCTGGGGGCCCTATGCAACTGCCTAGTTGGCCTACCCGGTTGCAACGGGCCTGACGCCAGGTCATATCTTGTTTTGTGTTTGTTAAAGTTCTCTTATGTTTAAATTATATTTCTCTTTCAACTATCCTTCCTTTGTTTACGTTCTGGTTGCTAGGTGCACTGATCATGCAATCTAGTGTCTGTTTATTGATTAGTGTCCCTACCCGCTGCCGCAACTAATCACGCACCGTTATATACCCGTCTCGTCGTTCACTCGGCGCAAGGCCGTTGTTCGCTACATGCGACTGTTTACATCACTTACTATCCTTGTGTTTTGTACTTTTGATTATCATTTTGTTATGCTATAATAACCTTTGCCATGGGCTGCCCGTGCGCTTCCGAGCAGCACAAATTATTTTGTATTATACCTTGATATTGGATTAAAAGACTCTTAATTGCATGCTGCTTCTGCTGCTTACTGTCTTTCTGCATCCTGGGAACACGTCCACCGCAACAATGTGACCCAAACACAAAAGAAAGTATTTTCAGTTTAAAGCATAGTGAATTTAGAATGTAAAAATTAAATGTAGCAATGCAAAACACAAAGTTTCTGAAAAAGAGATGAGGAAGGACACCAAAACTTAAAGAACCTGCAAAGTCTTTTTTTTTTTGTAAGTGCTGCATTTTGTTTGACCTACCTTCTCCCTCACAGCTAAATATGTCTGAATGCAATGAGCCTGTCTCTACCAATGTTAGTCCCCACTGTTACAGCAAATAAAACCCAACAAGCAGTTACTAACAACTGGATTTATGATAGTGGATTTATTTAAGGCCTTAATGATTTTGCCAGACCTTAGGCGATGTAGACATTAGGGCTGCAAATCTTTGGGTGTCCCACGATTCGATTCAATATTGATTCTTGGGGTCACGATTCGATTCAAAAACTATTTTTTTTTATTCAAAGCGATTCTTGATTCAAAAACGATATTTTTCCAATTCAAAACAATTCTTTATTCATTCAATACATAGGATTTCAGCAGGATCTACCCCAGTCTGCTGACATGCAAGCAGAGTAGTAGATTTTTGTAAAAAGCTTTTATAATTGTAAAGGACAATGTTTTATCAACTGATTGCAATAATGTAAATTTGTTTTAACTATTAAATGAACCAAAAATATGACTTATTTTATCTTTGTGAAAATATTGGACACAGTGTGTTGTCAAGCTTATGAGATGCGATGCAAGTGTAAGCCATGTGACACTATTGTTCTTTCTTTTTTTTTTTTTTATAAATGTCTAATGATAATGTCAATGAGGGATTTTTAATCACTGCTATGTTGAAATTGTAACTAATATTGATACTGTTGTTGATCATATTCATTTTTGTTTCACTACTTTTGGTTTGTTCTGTGTCGTGTTTGTGTCTCCTCTGAATTGCTCTGTTTATTGCAGTTCTGAGTGTTGTTGGGTCGGGTTTGGTTTTGGAATTGGATTGCATTGTTATGGTATTGCTGTGTATTGTTTTGTTGGATTGATTAATTAAAAAAATTTAATAAATAAAAAAATAAAAATAATAGTAACATTTTAAAAAAAATAGATTTTTTTAAAATGAGAATCAATTCTGAATCGCACAACGTGAGAATCGTGATTCGAATTTGAATCAATTGTTTCCCACACCCCTAGTAGACATGCACTCTCGCACATGAGTGCGATCGTTGCAGTGATTCAGATTAGTGAAACTTTTGAAACATCATTAGCCCTTCAGATCAGATTCCAGCACATAGTGCACATTTATATGCCAGAGCATTTAGCCAGTGATTTGAATAAGACTAGGCAACATGTAGGAGGCACTTTGAGTCAGACTTGAGCTGGAGTAGCCGCTGGCCCTGATCTCACTACTTAGGTGGCTCAAGAAAGTCAACATGCTCAAACCATTTTTTTTCAACACTTTTAGTCCATCACTTATCGCAAACACTTGTATGGAACTATACTTGTTTTGCTGCATTGCAGCTTTAGACTTGCAAAAACAGCTTTAAGCACATACGGCGGATACAATCAAATTTGTATCCTTCTTTTTGGTAGGAATTATGTCAATTTTTCAGATGTTTATGTATTTGTACTCTTCATACTGGTTTCCCATGGATAGCTTTGGAATAATTCTGCAAGATCCAGTAACTGCTGGTGGCAAAAAGCTCAATAATATTGGATATAGGTAACATAAAATGTTGTCCTTGTTTTAGAACTGTGATAATAACATTACTAATACATATTGTTTTGCCATCACACTTGGACAAATTAGCCTGCAAGAAAAAAAAAACATTAACACAGTGTAACATTTGAAGTCCTGTGTGGTTTGGTTGGAAAAAAAGGTTATCCAGATTTGCTTTGTCCCTAAAAGCATATCAGATAAGATTTGGAAATTTGACACCAATGTGCTGTTTCTAGTTTGGCTTTGACATGCATAGACAAAAGGTCTGTCACTCATACGCTGCTATATTTGCCATGGAGCTCAATGTCCAAACAACTTCCAATGAACATGAATGCATTTGCTACTGAAAATAACAACAAATGAAATATCTTAAAAATTCAATCAGTGTAGTCATAAGTCAGGTCAGTCAAACATTTGTTACATACAGTAGAGTAAAAAGTAATAGTATTCCCTTTGTGCCACTTGGATTTAAGCTTGTCCGAGCCCATATCTGTGGTCATAGCTGATGTGGTTACGAGGTTGCCGGCGATTGGTGACGTATGCTAGCCAGTTGTACTCCGTAATGCTTTGATCCATAGATTAATACAACACATTCACACAAGATATATGTATCTTTATCACAATTTGAGTGACAAACTGGAGTATTTTATATTCATAAAAATAGTCAGTATCAAAATTTTAATTGAGTCGTAAGTCGGTAGATGAGTGCAATTTTTCAGAAGTCTTCCAGAGAATCCAGAAGAGTTAGGAGCTGTGCTGATGTGGTGTTTGACGGAGAAGCAGCTTTCAGGAGACACCAGAAAAGTGCACTACCCAACGTCAATGCTGTGTAATATTATTACAGTAAATTACTTTATAAAACTACTGTAATTGTTTGTAGTACATTGTAGTAGGGTTGTTCCGATAAGGGTTTTAAGCTGCCAATTCCGATCATCCATGAGTTAGATTGGTCAATACCAATACAGATACTGATCACATGTATTAACTGTAAATGTTTCCTATTTTTACGGTAAGTGCTCGGGCTGGGCAAAACGGACCAAAACTGATATTTTTAGTTCAAATGGTGATATACGATATACATCGTTATTTTAAACAAAATATGCAGAGTACTTAAGATTGCATAAGTGTTTTATGGCTAGATAATCAGTGTGGAGAGTGCCATACATCCATCCATTTTCTACCACTTGTCCCTTTCGGGGGCGCGCTTAGATTAATATTGTTGTAAGTAGTAACGTAACGTGTTGCTTATTCTTATAAATTAATCAGTTAGCTGTTACTATGTCATAGCAGTTTTTGTTAATGTTGTTCATTAACGTTGGGTTTATAACCTCACGGTCGTGCGCGGGGATAGATGGAGCTTTCACTCACTCAGTGTGGTAAAGGCTGCTGGCTGTTAAGTTTGAAACTACTCTTCATCCACCCAGCCACTATACTCGGTTAGTTCGTACAAGCTATGGGGAGATGCACTTTCCAGCCAAGAAGTAACTAAACATTTGAGACACAGAGCAAGCAGCAGAGAGGAGCTATCGCTAGCTGCTGTGGTAAGTTGCTTATAAGAAGTGAACAACATAAACAGATAATATTAGTGATAAAGTCGCTACAAGGAGAGATATAGGTTTTCAAGCAAATTAGTTTATGTGTAAATAAAGCTGTAGTCACTCACCAATAGCCAAATGCAGTCGGAGACCAAAGCATTGCATCACTCGGGTGTCAAGAAGTCGGCACCATGGGCGCCATATTCTTTTGAAAAGTTTTTTGTGTTGCATAATTGTGCGTCAGAGAAGCCTACGTAAACACGCAAGGGGCGGGGTTGAGCCAAAGGAAATTACCTGTGCTGTGCCCGCCAGGCACAGTAAAGAGCAAACGGCCGTAACAAAGACACATCCAGAGATACCGGTATGGCGGTATTGTCTCAAATATATACGTCTTTCTAAAATATTGCAGTATTAACTGTAATACCGGTATACCACTCAGCCCTAGTAAGTGCTGACAGAGTAACAATATCAACACAATATATAAACTAGTTCTTTATTCTCTTGTATTACATACAATTGTTTGAGCAAAACAGAGTCAATAGTACACAATAGCTAAACAAAAGAAAATCCTCATTTAAATCCTTTGGTTTCTGCCCTCAAAGTCTTCCTGTGTCCATCCAAGGAATTAATACCTACATTTGTAAACATTAAAAAAAAGCAACAACAAAATTATTGAGAAAATAAAAATAGCTATCTAATTCTCTCCTATCAATGGTATACTGATATTATGTCTGGTATCAACACCACCATATTATGGATCAATCACCAATCCTCTACGTGTTGTGCACTGACTGCAACAGTTCTGGCACACCAATATCCTCTCTCTAGACTCTTCATTAATGTACTTGTTAGTTTCCTACTACTGCATACTTTCTGCTGTAATCTGGTTCCATCGACACTTTTGAAAGTTTACTAAGCATTTCCTTTTTGGTGTTGTTTCAAGCGAGCTTCGCGGTTAGCCTAGCTTTTAGCATTCCTGCTCCTGGCTGTTGGTTCGTAACATGTTTGGCCTTGTCCTGCAGAGATAATTATACTTGACAATGATACTTTAGAAACTAGAAAATGCACTAAGTAAATGTAAGTAGGTAACGTAATACAAATAATACGGATTAAGGTCTAAAATCTATTCAGTAGACATTTCATGCTTTTTTTAGTTATTTTGCTAACTGACTAACTAACTAACTAACTGACAGACAAACCAACAAAAACGGTTACAAAACCTCCTGGTGGAGGTAATTAAACTCTGGCATCTAGGCGCCACTGTAGATGTCTCTCATCCATCAGTATAATAAATCCTTCTTTGAGTCTCAATTCCCAACTAACTCTTCTCCCACGCGGTGCTCCTAAGGCAGAAGTGGAGGTGCTGATATAGACGCCTGCGCACTAATCTGACGTTAAGACAACTGCAAATTACTCATGACACTTCCTCTGATGACACTTGTCAACCGCTCCCTTACTGAAAGGCATCTGTGGCACCGTGCGAGCGTCCGTCTAACACCTGCAACAATGAACCCCAGCCTGTGCATTTGCAGCCTCCGTTTCATGTCACAATGGCGCCATAGCCTCCTGCCGCCACCTGATTGACCCCTTTGAGCAGGTGCCAGATTTGATGCAATCACAGTCAATCTTCTTTAAACATTTCATTCTTTAAGCAGAACAGCGGGCTCAAAATTTTGTCATTCAATCACCCGATCAGTGGCCGATAACACAATCAAGCCAATCCCGGCTTATCCCAGGGGAACCATTTCAGGACCGACAGCTGGGAGATGAGACCGGGGACCTACAGAAAGGTGCCAATCTCCGATTCTGAGCGCTCTTTGTCAGTCGCCTATAGTGCACCACGTCAACTAGGAGGTGATGTGTTAGGTAATTCTAAGGACAGTAAAAAAATCTATTTTATGGTAAATTAAAGGTCTGACCCTCAAGGTAAAAATATGGTAACCTACTATAAGGGCAGAAATAGCCTCACCAGAGCATTGCTCATTTGAAATCTGGCATGCACCAAGACAAGAAGGATGTGAATGCTGCATAGTGCTCAATTTTTCAGCAGCCATTTAAAAAGCTGTTGGAAATGTTGCTGGGCCACTGGGCAAATAAAGGTCAGGGGGGGTATAAAATGTTTTTTCTAACTGGCCCTTTTCCCTCATGTGTCCCTCCAGCGCCACTAACATATCCACATTCATAGCCAATTCATTTGTATTGCTCTGCCCTTCTCTCTGCTAGTCTAAGTCACTAACTACAAGTGACTGCAATGAGATTGAAGCCTCTGGCGAAATCGGCAAGGAGAGGCACAAGCTCCATCATGGCTGCTCTGATCACTCCTTATAATCACTGGAAACAGACAATATCTCCAAACTGATTAGGTCAGTTGTGGCAGCAGGAAAAAACAATCACAGAACGTCAGCTGATGATGGACACAGCATCATTGGCGAGCTTGTGGTCACTGTGAGCTACCATGTAAATGGCATGCAAATGTGCACCTGCACCAGCTGAAGAAGTGGGATGAAGGACTGTGGCCTTTTGATTAGCTTCCTTTCCCTCTTTTAAAGTGCATTTTTCTGCATTATTCATCTGTGTCGTCTGTTTCAGCACATGAACATGACACAGGCTCGACTGTCGCTCTCCTTCTAGCGCCCGTCACTTTAATCCGTTTAAGTGCACATTCAAGAACTATTTTGTCAATCAGACAGAAGGAAGAAAATTGATGATTGCAATTTCAAAGAATAGTGCCAATAAAGCGATATAGTTCTGTTGAGCTCGCCACATAGTGACTATGCACACAGTGACTTTATAGTAGCCCAAACAGTGAAACTTACAGATGAATTTTCACATAGTAAAGTGCTCTCTACTGACAAAATGTGTGCTAATTCATATGTTTTTCATTCCTTTCTCTCTCATAAAATATCATAGCTATTTTCTCCCCATTCCATCCCCGTAAAGCCTGAGGACAATAGATAATAGTATGTCCAGCTACATCTTTTTGGTAGCATTGCATTGTGATGGTACGCTAACAGAAGGGTAACAAAAATGGAAACAGATCATTTGGAGACATTGACACACCCACGCATGTTCCGCTTTTGTCTGCTTTACAGTGGGATCATTTTTTTGCAAGCCCTACCATTGTATGATTCAGTTTTCGACCCAAATTCCAACCAAAAATCTGCCCTTGTTTTCGTATAATGTTGGCGTTATCCTATGGCCAAACATTGCACAAAACAAACTATTTTGTTTGCCCTCTCTTTCATGTTGCAGATTCAAGTGCCTAATTAAAAAATCTCACGCGATGGTGACTCCGTCTCTGCTTTTTTTTTTTATTATTAAGAACAGCTGCAAAATATCCCACCTTGGGACCAAAGAAAGCTGTGGGTGCTAGTATTTTGATTAAAAACAAATGATCACCGTCTTTGCCAACAATTCATCAATAAAAGTAAAAGTGATGCATCAACTTATTAGAGACCTGGGCAAATTACGGCCCGTTGGCCGTATGCGGCCCGTTAAGTTTTTCATTCCGGCCAACCGGACGTCTTCAAATAATTTTTATAAACCTTTACCATCGAAACTGGAGCCGCCAATACAATGTGCACTGCATTTTTCTAATTACAGTAAATCTTAAACTATAGAGGGTTTTCCACTGGTTGGAATCTGCGCTTTTGAATGATATACAGGTTATTACGGTAATCTATGTCACAGCTGCTCCAAGCAGATGAGGCAACAAGCAAAGTTGACTGAGTTTGTTTACAGCAGCCAGTCTGAGATGGGAGTGTCAGGGAGAGACACAGAAGCAGATTTCTACAAGATCTATTCTGCAGAAAAAGTGATATAATATGGATTATACCCGCAACCCCGAAAGGGACGAGCGGTAGAAAATGGATGGATAGATTGATGGATGGATGGATGGATGGATGGATGGATGGATGGATGGATGGATGGATGGATGGATGGATGGATGGATGGATCAGTGGGTGTTTTTTTTTGTCCTTTGCTCTCATGATTCGCCGTGTTGCATTTAACTTCATTGTAATAGATCGATCTTGACTCTCTCGAGACAGTCGTCTGGGAAGTAAAGAGGAGAGACGTTTCTATGTTCTTAATATTCAGTGCTTTATCGTTCATATTTATTATTACAATTCCAACATTATTTATTTTCATGTACATTCTTTTATTCAGCTAAAAAGTTGTGCAATTCCATTCAATTTTTCGAGGTGATCTGTCATATTTTTAGCTTTCTATCCGTCATATTGTGAGTGTTTGTATTGTGTTATTTTTTCTTTTCTTTTCTACGGCATTTTCGGAATTTCTTTCACTAATGTTGAAAAACCTTCACATGTTTGAATTGTTCCTCAAAAATGGAAATCAAGCACACATACAGCAATATGTGGGACACTTTTTACAGCTAAAATAGTGTCAAAACAACATTAGACATAGACAAACTCACAGTGTCATGTTAAAAATCAGAAATAAAGAATACGACCTGTAAATATTCCATCCATTTTCTACAAACACCGGCACATTTTTACAGAGCAATGTGGCCCCCGAATCAAAAATAATTGTCCAGGTCTGATTTAATACATAATTTATACTGATATATATTTAGTAAAGTTTTCTGCACATAAAACACTACATGTGTTTTTGGTGCCTGCAACTAATCGATTGAATTTATATAATTTCTTAAAGGACCAATTGCTTTGGTTTTCGTACGATTTGGACTTCTTCTGACCTTCTGGAACAGAAAACTGAGGTATCAATGTATAACTTCATTTTACACAAAAACTAACTGAAATCATTTAATGTTTTAGATGCAAAAACATGCTGGGCAGGTATGAACAACAAAATTCACAGATGGTCCCAGAGTTATGTTGGTGCCACTTACCAAGTCTAAGACCTTGCAAAATGTCAGCCGTGGTATTAGATTACCAAAGCCTCAGAACAAATGTCATGCACTAACTAATGAATCTGTTTCTGATGTTTCTATAATTTTACTTCATTGTCCCAGCTGCTTCATTTTGGGTTAGAATTTGAAAAAAGAATATGTGCTAGGTGATCTTTTTTCATCTTCTCCCTATTAATATATTTGCTGTGCTCCCCATCACTCCAACACTAAGGTTCCTACACTGACATTTGATTTAGCCATCATATTACTGTCATCTTTAAGGAGTGAAAGCTCTGCTCTGCTTGTCTGACTCAGTGGTGACCTTTATGTCTACCTTTATCCCTCCCGAGCTCAGTGGCAATGAACTGGTTAAACTCCTCCTCTCCTTTCTCCCATTCAGCTACACCTCCAGGAGCTGGCTCTAGACCAGTGGAGCATGAGAACCAGGACGACTTGGACATAAAAGAATGATTGTGGACGCCGGGTGACATGGAAGCAAGTAGTTCTGATGGAAATAAAAGTCTGCTTGAGGCCTGCGTTGCAAAGTCCAGCCAAGTGACTGAAGTGGAGGGGTACTGACTCTGTGAACTGGAGTGGTTTCTGCTGGGCTAAACGAGGCCAGTGTGATGCACTCCAAGCTGATCAAAATAAACCAATGAGGAAGCATTAGTCACACAGCTAATTATGCCTTTAGCGGCGTGGAGAGCTATCTTGATGCCAGAGCAGGGCTCAGCTGGTACGTCACATCCAAATTTACAAGGTGTCTTCACACAGACTTCCAACTTTAATCAAGTGCTTGCCTCAGTGGAACATTTTTGTGGGTGTGTAAGAAGGAATGTTAACAGGTGTTTTATTCTTTGGGAAATAAGAAGGTGTCATGTCATAATCATGTCATCTGGTTTTGTTAAAAATCAGTTCCTTCGCAAGTGGACCACAATGGAAACAAGCTTTTCGGCTTTTTGTGCCATCCATTTCCCTTTTTAAAGCATTACATGGATTCAAGTATTTAAGATGTCAATAAACTTCTCAATCAATCAAGTCAAAAACATAATGTAAAGAAACAGGATTTCCCCTTCACCGCAATGTATATTGATGGATGTTAGACCTCTAAAGCCGACATTCATGGTTTCATGTCACTTACCCATAGCTGCCACAATGGCTGGAAATAACTAAAAAATCATGTATACATTTGTTTAAGTATACATATCAGCAAACAATATACCAGTGTGATAACAATTGTAAAACTGTAAATGGTTGCATTCTACTCTCTCGGAAAAAGCACCAGAAGCACGTAACAGCACAGCAAATACAGTGCTGATTAATTTCACTTTATGGCAATTGCAGAAGCAGAAACATTGATAAGATTTTCCCAGCTGGCTCGAAGTGTACTGTTCTGAGAGGCAAAATGGGTGGGAGGATTTGGTCACCATTAGCCCAGTAATGGAATCCGTCGGAGAGGCATGAGAATCATTCAAAGACAAGCACACTTTCGCTCGAATGACCGTTGTGATCGTTTCAAGCACACACCTTCAGTGTGTAATGAAGGCAACAAAGAAACAGCAAAGGCTGTGAAGTTGTGGAAGGCGCAGACAGGCGCTGCATACTTACGGTGGGAGAGACTGATGCACTGAGACTGATGTTGGAGGAGAACTGTCAAGCAACCCCCAACCTCCAGACAGAGTGGAGATAGCAGGAGAGGGACTAGGGTGGCAGCGAAGAGAGGTGAGTTGAGGTGATAAGGTCACCGACAAAACCTATGGCCCAGTTGTGGCCACACAAGCTGTTTTCCCTCCACAGATTTCCAACCCCGACATTGCTGCAGACCACATTCTGCTAATTGGTTTATGTTGCCACAGACAAACGCACACACAGATCTTTTGCTACGTCACACCCAAAGGCCTGATACTCTGTGAAGACAAACAAATGTGGCGCGTAAGAAATATATACAGGGATACTTTGGTTTTCATAAGCCTTGGTTTTCATGACTAATTTTTTAACATATTTTTGGTCAAAATTTTACCCCGTTTTTTGTGTACGGCCATACAACAAACTAATCCCACGCGTTGGCGACACACTGTCTGTGCTTTTAAAAAATAAATACAATATTGAGTACAACTCCAAAATAAGCCACTATTAAATCCAGCACTTTAATAAAGACAGTGAGAAACACTTTTGAAAATAAGACAGAAAACAAAGCAAAGTACGAAGGTGACATCCGATTGGTTGTCACTTTGATTGGGTTGTATTTCTTATGGGAGAAGCTGTTTTGATTTGACAATCGAGTCTTCAATGGACCTTTTGGAACAGATTACCAACGAAATAAAGTTGCGTGCCAAAGATAATTTCAAACTCTCCTTGAACCATTATCAGTAGAGCAATGACTTTGGAATGTCTTGAGTGATAGCTCTTAATGTTTCTTCCCAACAGCTAAGATCTGTTGAAGACCTACTAACACTGAGGTATAGGTAGTGATGGGTAATATGGATCACTGTTGTCGCTGTCCCCCACTTCCTGTCACGCTACTTCTTTTTTGTAAAACGACAATATTTTTCTGGATTATTGACCTTGATTTCGGATAAGGGAAAAACTCTTGATTGCTTTTTTGGCATATGACCCCTTCATATTGTTGGCACTTCTTCAATCCCCAATCGGCTAGTTCTCTCTAGGGACAGAGCTAAGCCACTAGCAAGCTCGCGGAGCTAAGTCATTAGCAAGCTACCCACGACTTGACTGGTCAGTGCCAGCATGCCCTCCAAGAAGAACCCACCATCAAAGGAAGTTGAGGAAATTTAAAAACCCCTAATGCAGCAAAAACAGCTCCTTGATCTCCTGGATAAGGTTAAATGGCTGAGGCTTCAGAATGAGGAGAAGGATCAGGGAATCTCAGCTCTGGAGCAACGGGTGAACGATCTGGAGCAGTTTTCTCGCATCAACGATGTGGTGAAGCCGTGCAGCAGCAATAGACAACGGCAACGTCAGTGAACAAGATGGAGGCTCAACGTAGCAGAAGGTAACAACATTCCTACAAACTAAAGGAATAATAGTGCATTGAGGCATGTCACCCGTTGCCCAAAAGAACGAACAAAAAAACAGTGGTGATATGAGGTTTGTGAGCAGAAAAGACAAAATTGCACTCGTAAAGCAAATGCATAAACTGAAAGGGACAAATGTTTACATAAATGAACATTTAACCGAAAGGAATGCTGACATTGTCAAAAAAGCAAGACACTGAGAAAACAAGGACAAATAAAACACACCTGGGTATCAAACTGTAAAATATTAATTAAATTAAATTTCTCACCGCAGGAGGAAGTTTTGGTTGTGAAAAGAAATGAGGACTTGAGCATCACTGGCAGTATTCAACCCATAATGGTATTTTTCTCTCCTCCGAAAGCAGTGGTTTTTAACCTGGGTTCGATCGAACCCTAGGGGTTTGGTGAGTCTGTCTCAGGGGTTCGGCAGAGCCTCCGCCGCGGAGGTCATCGTGTAAATAAAAACTTCTCCCTATCGGCGTATCATAGATGTCCCAAACTATGTTCCCTCTAATTTTCCATATGCGTGAGCAAACGCAAAAACTCCTTGAGCATTCAGTGGAGCACATGTGAGCAACGTCAGACGTGCACATGCACTGTGGCCACACCATCAGCACACCTGTCTCAAACCTGACTAAATAACAACCTGAGATAGGCTCCAGCACCCCCCTCCCGCGACCCCGAAAGGTACAAGCCGTAGAAAATGGATGGATGGATGGATGGATGGATGTTTTATTATTATAATCAAATGACAGCAGTCATTTCCATGAGATTACTTTCTAATATACTGTAAGTGTTTTGGCCCACTTACAATGACAATAACAAAACATTTTGTTTTTTTTATGAGCTGTGTACTAATATTGTATGTCTGGGTGGAAAACGAAGAAAAGGAAAAAATGTTGTTCTGAAAATGACATGAGAGTGGCACTTGCCAAGGTGAAGCCACGCATATCTGAACTGGTCTCAAAGGCAACAGCAGAAGTCTTAGACTTAGACAAACTTTAATGATCCACAAGGGAAATTGTTCAACACAGAAGCTCAGTTACAATGATGGAAAGTGTAAGGATGGAAAGGACAATGCAGGTATAAAAAGACTAAATATAGCGATATAAAATATAACATATATACGAATATATACATAATGTGTGTACAGTATATTATATATATAGATATATTATATTATGTCTATAACATCTATACAATATACAACAATTACCATGTACAATATTACAGTATGTGTGACAGCAGCAGCATAAAATAGAGAGTAGATCCAGCAGAAAATAGAAAATAGACATTAAAAACAAAAAGAAGTAGCTAACATAGAAGGTGTCAGGTAATAGGCAGATATCATCTATTGCTGTATGGCGAGTGATTATACAGTTGGATGGAGTGCGGAATGAAGGAATTATTGAATCGCACAGTGCGGGAAGGAAGCTGAAGGAGCCTGTTGGAGTATGAGCTCTGCTCCATCTGACAATTAAGGTTGTCAGGTGGAGTGGGTGGGCAGGATTGTCCATGATGGCCAGCAGTTTGTCCAGTGTCCTCCTGTCCCTCACTGACACAAACGCCTCCAACTGCGTGCCAATAGTTTGGCCGGCTTTCCGGATCAGTTTATCAATCCGGTTTGAGTCCCTTTTGCTGGTGCTGCTCCCCCAACAAACCACTGCAAAGTACAGGGCACTGGCCACAACAGACTGATAACATATCTCCAACAGCGTGCTGCACACATTAAAGGACCTAAGCTTCCTCAGGAAAAAGAGTCTGCTCATGCCCTTCTTGTAAACAGCTTTGCAGTTGTCCTTCCAGTTCAGTCTGCTGTATAAATGGACTCCCAGGTACTTATACTGCCCCACTACTGCCACCTCCCGGCCCTGGATCTTGATGGGCTCCACCAGGGTCATTCTTTTTCTGAAGTCGATGACCAGCTCCTTGGTCTTGTCCACATTAAGGACCAGATGGTTCGCCTGAGACCACTCCACAAAGTCAGCGATCAGTGTCCTGTACTCCAATTCCTGTCCCTCTCTGATACACCTGACCACAGCAGAGTCGTCAGAGCATTTCTGCAGGTGGCAGGACCTGGAACTGTACTGGAAGTCTGAGGTGTACAGGGTGAACAGGAAAGGAGACAGGACGGTCCCCTGTGGAGCACCTACACCACTGACCACAGTATCCGACAGGGAGCTCCCCAGTCGCACAAACTGGGGCCTGTCAGACAAGTAATCAGTGATCCAGGAGACAATGGATGAACTCACACCCATTCTGAGCAACTTGTCACTCTTCCGAATTGGCTGAATGGTGTTAAAGGCACTGGAGAAATCAAAGAGCATGATCCTCACAGTGCCCTTCCCACCATCCAGGTGAGAGTGAGCACGATGCAGCAGGTAGATAACAGCATCATCCACTCCTACATGGGGCTGATATGCAAACTGTACAGGATCCAGGGAAGGAGCCACCAGGGATCTCAGCTGATCCAGCACAAGTCTCTCGAGGACCTTCATGACCTAGGACGTCAGGGCAACAGGTCTGACGTCGTTTAAGCCCGATGGGATGGGCTTCTTGGGCACCGCCACTATGCAGGATGTTTTCCATAGCACTGGTATCCGTTCTAGCTTCAGACTCAGGTTGAAGATGAAGTGCAGGATCCCAGTTAGCTGAGCAGCGCAAGTCTTCAGGACCCAGGGGTTGACTCGGTCAGGGCCTGCTGACTTGGCTGGATTGACTCTCTCCAGCTGTTGTCTTACATGTCCAGGTGTCAGACACACCGGGCTGGCTTTCTCAGTGGGGGGAAAAAAAACAGCGGTGGCAGGTAACAGAGAAGGAGTTTGTGTAAGTCACACTGACTTAATAATAATAATAATAATAATACCTGGGATTTATATAGCGCTTTTCTAAGTACTCAAAGTCGCTTTACATGTTAAAAACCCATCATTCATTCACACCTGGTGGTGGTAAGCTACTTTCGTAGCCACAGCTGCCCTGGGGAAGACTGACGGAAGCGTGGCTGCCAATTTGCGCCTACGGCCCCTCCGACCACCACCTATCATTCATTCAACATTCATTCACCGGTGTGAGTGGCACCGGGGGCAAGGGTGAAGTGTCCTGCCCAAGGACACAACGGCATGGTAAGAGGCGGAGAGCGAACCTGCAACCCTCAGGTTTCTGACACGGGCGCTCTACCCACTACGCCATGCCGCCCCTACTTGAAGGTGTGTAATTTTTTGTGAGTACATGCACTGTGTTGGTTTTGTTCATTGAACAAGGTGATGTTCATGCACGGTTCATTTTGTGCACCAGTAAAAAAAACATAACTTTGTCTTGAATTTGAAGAAAAAAAAAACATTTTATTTTTCACTAAAGAACGGTTTGGTGAATGCGCATATGAAACTGGTGGGTTTCGGTATCTCAAACAAGGTTAAGAACCACTGTCCTAAAGGATACAAAACATCAGAACCACCTTTTAGTCTGTAATTTAGTATTACACTGCTACAACCACAATGATAAACATGCTGTATCAAAATTCATTATTATTGTCTTTGTAAAGGCAGATTTTCAGACACACCTGTCGTGACTGCATCTCATTAGATAGTGCAGGGGTTGAGTTGAGTTTGAGTTTATTTCGAACATGCAAACATACAACATGATACATCACAATTTCCAGTTTCTCTTTTCAACATGTTCGAAAAAGAGTAGGAAGAAGCAGAGTTTATTTAATCCTACCCCTTTTATTTTACATAACAGTTTCTAAAACTTTTGTTCACTTCCTGTTCTCAATTTATTCACAATGTACTGCATAAGTAATCACAATAAAAATAAATAAATAAATAATAATTGGTGAAGTAAGTTATATTTCATATGATGAGATGAGTAAGATTATTTTGAGAATGAATGAATGGATGAAATAAATTCAGAATGTTTATTAGGGGTGTGGGAAAAAATCGATTCAAATTCAAATCGCGATTCTCACGTTGTACGATTCAGTATCGATTCTCATTTTTCAAAAATCGATTTTTTATTTTATTTTTTTAAAATTATTTAATCCAACAAAATAATACAAAGCAATACCATAACAATGCAATCCAATTCCAAAACCAAACCCGACCCAGCAACACTCAGAACAGCAATACACAGAGCAATTGAGAGGAGACACAAACCCGACACAGAACAATCCAAAAGTAGTGAAACAAAAATGAATATTATCAA
Organism: Entelurus aequoreus; assembly: GCF_033978785.1. Taxonomy (NCBI): domain Eukaryota; kingdom Metazoa; phylum Chordata; class Actinopteri; order Syngnathiformes; family Syngnathidae; genus Entelurus; species Entelurus aequoreus. The sequence continues at coordinate 37,325,955 of NC_084735.1, forward strand.
CAACAGTATCAATATTAGTAACAATTTCAACATAGCAGTGATTAAAAATCCCTCATTGACATTATCATTAGACATTTATAAAAAAAAAAAAAAAAAAAAAAGAACCATAGTGTCACAGTGGCTTACACTTGCATCGCATCTCATAAGCTTGACAACACTGTGTCCAATATTTTCACAAAGATAAAATGAGTCATATTTTTGGTTCATTTAATAGTTAAAACAAATTTACATTATTGCAATCAGTTGATAAAACATTGTCCTTTACAATTATAAAAAAGCTTTTTACAAAAATCTACTACTCTGCTTGCATGTCAGCAGACTGGGGTAGATCCTGCTGAAATCCTATGTATTGAATGAATAGAGAATTGTTTTGCATCGGAAGAATATCGTTTTTGAATCGAGAATCGCGTTGAATCGAAAAAACTGATTTATAACCGAATCGTGACCCAAGAATCAATATTGAATCGAATCGTGGGACACCCAAAGATTCGCAGCCCTAATGGTTATCATGGTTTTTCTTCTTTGTACTTTGTAAACACTTTAAGTTTGAAGAGTTTCTTGAAGTGGATCATATTAGTACATTGTTTGATTGCTATGCTTAATTTATTCCATAATTTAATTCCACATACTGATATACTGAAGGTCTTAAGTGTTGTACGTGCATACAAATGTTTTAAATTACATTTTTCTCGAAGATCATATTTCTCCTCTTTTTTGAGAATAATTGTTGTATATTCTTGGGTAGCAGGTTATAGTTTGCTTTGTGTATAATTTTAGCTGTTTGCAAATTCACTATGTCGTGTAATTTCAGTATTTTCGATTCAATAAATAAAGGGTTTGTATGTTCTCTATATCCAACATTATGTATTATTCTAACTGATCTTTTCTGTAACACCGTTAATGAATGAAGTGTACTTTTGTAGTTATTTCCCCATATTTCTACACAATAACTCAGATATGGTAACACTAGCGAGCAGTAGAGAATATGAAGTAATTTTTTGTCTAAAACATGTTTTGCTTTATTCATTATTGACGTGTTTCTTGCTATTTTATGTTGTATATTTTTTACATGAGATTTCCAGTTCAATTTATCATCAATCATCATACCTAAAAATGTGGTTTCATTTACTCTTTCAATTTCTATTCCGTCTATGTGTATTTGTGTTTGAATTTCTCTTCTGCTGTTACCAAATAGCATTATTTTAGTTTTACTGAGATTCAACAATAGTTGATAGTGGTTGCTGTTGTTTTGGCCAATGAGACAAGCAGTCTTTCCTCTATGGCTCGGGAGACATAATGATTGACACACTGCACTAATATTCTATATAGAAGAAAATACATTACTTTGTTTTCTTTCTGAGAAATCCTCACATGCTGTATAGTAGATATCACTGATAGACAGGTAAGTTAAATCTTGAGATGTGTTTTTCGCTCTACATCTTTGCAGATATTGCATCCAAATATGGCCTTTCTTTTTAATATCGCGATATTTTAAGGCCATATCGCAATACACGATATATATCTCGATATTTTGCCTTAGCCTTGAATGAACACTTGATGCATATAATCACAGCAGTATGATGATGAAACATTCTTCTTCATACTACATTAATATATGCTACTTTAAAACTTTCATGCAGAGAAGGAAATCACAACTAAAAAAAATCACTATTTTTTTCATACGGTGTTGATCTGGAAATGTTTGCCTCTGCATTTTGATGGTGTGGGCGTGTGGCACCAAACAGAGATGTTGACATGCGGAGTAAGCACTCTTCATTCTCTAGCAGGTGACTTTTCAAATGATGCTACATAATGCATAATGCATAATGCATAATGCTACTTTTTATAGCAACACTTTTGCCCCACACTTGACAAATTACGGTTGTCTGTTCGACATATTCCCACTTGAAGCCAAACCACCGCCAGACGATGGACCCCTTGCTGTTTTTGGGGGGAATTAATTATTCCTTCATTTGTTACCAGATTTGCACCTTCTCTCTCTCGTATTACCACTCGCACGGCTGCGCTAGCATCACAGCTAACGTTACCCATGCTGCTACCCCTTTGCTGCGCGAGTGCGTATATTTATGTGACGTATGTCGTGACAGTACGTGACGTGTGTAAGAAGGTGCGCTTGTCTGTCTGTGAGGAGACACAGGAAAGAGCGAGGAGAGCCTGTCGTGTAATGCCAGCAGCTAAAAGCAACTGTGTGAGAACGTATACTCGAATATCACGATATAGTCATTTTCTATAACGCACAGAGACAAACCTGCGATATATCGCGTATATCGATATGTCTGATGTTTTGTCTTTTGCGGAGCTCTCACAGACCTGCCCGCACAGACCCACATGTAATCACGCAACCGTAAAAATACACCTAATCGCCGGAACGCTCACGCAAAGCAGACATATCGAGGCATATGCAAGTAGGCTATAAAAGCACACCAAGAAAACATGCACAACATCTAGCTCAATCAGTCTGATTTGTTTGTTTCCTCCTAAGCATTTGAGGATTCCTCAAGGAGGGGAAAAAACTTTGTATAATCAAGTCAATTATGTCATTCAATCAAGAAAATCATTTTGAGCCCTTTCTCAGAATGATTGATTGCAAAGTCGTGCTGCATATTTGCTTGCCGAGTTCTATTGTGCAAATAAACCATCCAGGCCACGCGAGGGCCTTCCAAGTATCCTCAACAAAAAAGGAGCCAAACAAAGTCATTCACCTTGCTCTCTTCCAGCCGAGAAAACAACACTTGGCTTTGGAGGGGAGGGGAGTTGGTTGCATACTGGGTCTGAACCAAAAATAACTGTTTCCATTATTTCATAACAGCTCTTTTGTCTCCTTCAGGACACGCTGCATTATATGCCCATGAAAAATCCATCCTCGCTGAAACTGTTTAAACTCAAGGTCAAGTGCTGATGTTACAGAGACTGTATCAGTGGAAGGTGACCTTGACTGAAGTGGAATATGACATGAGGGAAATGGATCTCCACTCAGTGTGAGGAAATTATCTGTGAAATGCTGCCACTGTATCAAAGCCTGTTTGTGTGTGTGTGTGTGAGTGTAATGTGTGTGTGTGGCATGTCCTTGTAATAAAGGGCGTGCAAATATGCCTCACTCAGCTCGGGCTATTGGTCCTGAGAATAGTGTGCATAAAGTGCTGCACCACACAGCAACTAAAATCTCCACACAAGTGTTTTTATGAATTGAGTGGGCTTTTAATTAAGAGCACACAGCAAGTCACAAAACAGTGCATTTGGTTTCCCTACGCCCCTTTTTTCGACAAGAATACTGTAAACCCACAGTTTCTGTAAAACATTGTGCATTAATAACTAGTCTGTTGTGTGTACCCAAAGAATTGAATGGAATGAATTAGTGACTGAAGATGTTCACAGACTCAAGTGAATTGTGAGCGGAGCAGGCTCCAAGCGGACTTGGGAGGCCAGATCTGACCAATCTGAGTCTTATAGATATTCACCATTTTTTAAGTGAAGTTTTCTTTGTAAAAACTAGCATGATTATATATTTTTTTATCTGGCATTGGAGACGTACGGTACTCATGTTTACAGAGTACCTGAAAAACAGCTTCCCCTACTTGAAAGAGCAGCAGCTGCCTCTGGTATACAGCCTGTGTTATATTGTACAATAATAACAATTATGAAAATAGAGCAAAACGATATAACAAAAATATGTTAATACGCGCGTCCCGGATTTTTTTTTGTTTTTACCGACCCTGCCTTCTCTGGGTCAAAACTCTGGTTTGCTTGTTTTTTTCATCGATTATTGTTTTCCGGCTGTGTTTTTTTTTTTGGTTATATTTGCAGAGTCAAATTTCGGTCCCCGTTTATTGCCTTTTTATTGGTCGACTTCAAAATAATGAACTTTCAGATACAATTTCTTAAATTTTGATTCGCCGAAAGTTTTATCAATCACAAATAATGCATTTCCGGTATTATTGTTTTTGTCATGGCGAGCAATAAACCCAAAAGCGAAGCTTCAATGAAAAGTGGCTTCACGAGCCATTTTTCAGCAAATGGCTCAGTTATGAAGATGGAAAGATGTTTTGCACACCATGTAAACGGGCTAAGAAAAAGAACACCTTTACGACTGGGTGAACTCATTTTCAAAGATCCAGCCTCACCAGGCACCAAGAAACATCTTGTTACACCTTTCCTGCTTGTCGGCTCCCAGACAGTGGTCGAGGAGCGCGTGGCAGATGTTCCCTCCAAGGCCGATATATTGTAACACCCTTCACTTTACCCAGCAGTGGGTCCCTACAGATCCGCTCTTGGCTCGGAATGACGAGGCCGTTGATTCGTTATAACTCTTTATTTATGTTTTCCACAAAGCCAACCGGATATCCACCATGCTAATTAAACTCCTGCACATGCTAGCGCTACCTCTCCTAACTTGCCCACTCACTTACACACATCACTCACCGAACATACCGCCATTCTTAAAGGAGCACACACATATATGTTACTCTCACAACAATTGGTTCACTAGTTGGCCGAATTGGCTGGGAAGCAGTCGAGCAGCTTTTTTGGCGCTCTGAAAAGAGCAGAGGAGGCAAGTAAAGACAGTTCTTATGGCAGCTTATGGCCATCACGAAATCACAGATGAAATGCTAGAGGCATTGAGTGCTACTGTATTATATGGCATTGCAACTAACTTGTAAAATTCGAAGTTTGTTGGCATTATTTGCAATGAAAGTGTAGTTGTGGCGGTTTTTAAACTATAAATAAATGATAAATGGGTTATACTTGTATAGCGCTTTTCTACCTTCAAGGTACTCAAAGCGCTTTGACAGTATTTCCACATTCACCCATTCACACACACATTCACACAATGATGGCGGGAGCTGCCATGCAAGGCGCTAACCAGCAGCCATCAGGAGCAAGGGTAAGGTGTCTTGCCCAAGGACACAACGGACGTGACTAGGATGGTAGAAGGTGGGGATTGAACCCCAGTAAGCAGCAATCCTCCGATTGCTGGCACGGCCACTCTACCAACTTCGCCACGCCGCCCCCCGACTGATGATCTACATACAGGTGAGAATAATCATTTATAATTGTCATATGCATGTATGCCCTGGCACACCATTATCATCACATCATGACCGAAGCAAAAAACGTTTTACACTTTTATACTGGATTCTTAATCCAGTATAAATGGATTAAGAATCCAGTATAAAAGTGTAAATATAATAAATAAATACACCAACAACTTATTAAATAAAAATATAGAAAACAATACCGGCAGCGGAAAAGTTTAGATCCATGAAGGAAAGAAGAAAGTGAATCAATGTTTAGAACTGAATAAATTTACATATGCATAAAAGTTTTTTTTCTTTTGTATTTTTTGACAACCTTTTTCCAAAACACAATATAAAATGTGAGATATAACAGAATAATGCATACATTTATAATTTGTTTTCAAAACGCTTACAAAAAAGTGGCACCCCCAAAAATTTACTGTGGGACCCCATTTTTATGACTTGATGGGGTCCCAGGGACCCCTTTTTGAAAATTCTTAGCGCCAACACTGTGTGTATATATATATATATATATATATATATATATATATATATATATATATATATATATATATATATATATATATATATATATATACAGTATATGCATCATCAACAATTATGCAAATTACTGATGACTTTTCATTGAACACGCCCCCACCGTCACATGTACATTTCAAGTTGGGGGAAACCCTGTGGTCGATGTGAAAAATACATGCAGAGCATTGTTTTGTGTGACACGAAAGTTACTTTTTATGGCAAAATGTGTTTGGTTTATGTATGAGTCGCTCTTCGTCTGACCTTTTGGAAAGAATTACTAACAAACTGAGGTACCGTTGTACCTTATTTAATAATAATAATAATGGATTAGATTTTATATCGCACTTTTCTATTTTTAGATACTCAAAGCGCTCACAGAGAAGTGGAACCCATCATTCACTCACACCTGGTGGTGGTAAGCTACATTTGTAGCCACAGCTGCCCTGGGGTAGACTGACGGAAGTGAGGCTGCCAGTTTGCGCCTACGGCCCCTCCGACCACCACCTACCATTCATTCATCATTCATTCACCAGTGTGAGAGGCACCGGGGGCGAGGGTGAAGTGTCCTGCCCAAGGACACAAAGGCAGCGATTTGGATGTCAAGAGGTGGGGAGCGAACCTGCAACCCTCAGGTTTCTGGCACGGCCACTCTACCCACTACCCACTATACTATTTCAGTAATTTTTGTCCTGATAAACGGGCCAATCAACGGCCGAGTGGTAAGCATCTTGGCTGTACAGTACCGGTTTGAATCTCTGTTAGGGTCAGGGGTGGAATTACCATTAGGCAAACAGGCAGTTGCTTGAAAACAATTTTAAGGGTCCCCAAAATATCACATGAATAACAATCTCTCATTCAAACACAGCAACCATCAGTCACACACTTCCGGCCTTCACAATAACAGCGCTAAGCGTCACATCAGGTCCACCTGCGCTAACAAAATAATGATCTTTGAAAAATGTCTCTACTTTTCCCCACCAGACACACACTTCCGACATACACAATAATAGCGCTAAGCATCACATCCGGTCCAACTGTGCCAACTAAATAATAATCTTTGAAAAATGGATTACACTATATTAAATGATGATTTGTGTTCCTATCAGTTACAGTAAAAGAGTTGGGTGCCGCTTATCTCACTTTAATCTGCAGCTTGCATGGTAGTTTCTAACAACATAGTAATGTACCATGTTGTTTTTGTTATGTGGAGGACCCCGTCAACTAGGTTTGCCTTGGGCCCCTAAATAACTAAAAATGCACCTAGTTAAGGCATCTCTCTCTGTGGGGTTTGCATGTTCTCCCCATACATGTGTGGGGTTTCTCCGGGTACAATGGCTTTCCTCCCAAATTCCAAAAACAAATGCACATCAGATTAATGGGACACTCTAATTTGTTGATAGGTGTAAATATAAATGTGAGTGCAAATTGTTGTTGTCTATTTGTGCCCTGCAATTGGCTGGCGACCAGTTTTGGGTGTAGCCCGCCTTTTGCCTAAAGTTAGTTGGGATAGCATCCAGCTTACCCACAAAACCTTATGAGGACAAGCAGTATAAAAAATGAACGGATGTATGTTAACCACTTTCTCAAGCTTTTAAGGTCATTATGTGACAACAACCTCAATGCAAGACGAAGTGCAGACATTGAGGTTATCGTGCGACAATCTTTAGTGATTATTAAAACAAAAGCAGCCTTACCTTCCCAAACTGTTCAAAATACTGCTTCACATCTTCCACTACTGTATTGGCTGAAAGGCCACCAACAAATATTTTCTTTGTTCTTGTGACCATCTGAAAGGAGGGGAAAAAAAATTGAGATTAGCGTGATAAAACGTTGAATGCATCCCACTACACCTTTAATGAGGACACATCTGATGAAGAGGCATGAATGGCTTGAATGCAAACACAAAATAAGAGTTTCAAACTGCTATTTGGGATTCTGTATTCGTAACAAGCAAGGTCACAAGGCTGAACATTTTGACAGGAGAAAACAGAATAAACACAGTTCTGTGATTTTTGTTGTTTTTCTCCCAGAAGACATCTTGCTCATCCTCACAAAGTTTTGTCAAACTTCAGGCAGAAATCATTTGCTTGCAACAAAACAACTAATGAGTGCTGCAATGTGGAATCAGGGTGCATAAAAGCCTCATTTAATTCTTAACAGCAACAATATAAAGGATTATTACCCACAGCATCAAAAAGGGCAAAAACATCACTGCTGATGAGTTCATGCTAAATTTAGATCATTTTACACATTCAATAATAACTAAAAACATCTGGGCATGGACACACTGTATCCTACTTAATGGGAACAATGGGGGGGTTGATGCGGTGAGAGCCAGGGGGATTTTCTTTTTGAATGCTTGAATGATACACAAACCTCTAGCAAGGTGGCAGCAGTGCTCGAATTAATAACCAGGAAATATAACACATAGCCCTTGGGTTTATTGTAAATATGGTTGGTAATGGGGATATACAAAAAACTATTATTTGGTAGAATAAGCTCTTCATTTTGGAGCAAGTGCTAGTCAACAACCAGCTTGATACATATAGACAAATAAATAGATATCATGGGGTTATCAAATATATTTCAATTAAAATAAACACGAAATTTAAGAATGACGTCAGAAGAGATGTTAAACAAAGCAATCAGGTTTCATTAATGGTAGCTCAAATGACATTTTAGTTAAAAGATACACTACCGTTCAAAAGTTTGGGGTCACATTGAAATGTCCTTATTTTTGCACTGTACTTTTCAATGAAGATGACTTTAAACTAGTCTTAACTTTAAAGAAATACACTCTATACATTGCTAATGTGGTAAATGACTATTCTAGCTGCAAATGTCTGGTTTTTGGTGCAATATCTACATAGGTGTATAGAGGCCCATTTCCAGCAACTATCACTCCAGTGTTCTAATGGTACAATGTGTTTGCTCATTGGCTCAGAAGGCTAATTGATGATTAGAAAACCCTTGTGCAATCATGTTCACACATCTGAAAACAGTTTAGCTCGTTACAGAAGCTACAAAACTGACCTTCCTTTGAGCAGATTGAGTTTCTGGAGCATCACATTTGTGGGGTCAATTAAACGCTCAAAATGGCCAGAAAAAGAGAACTTTCATCTGAAACTCGACAGTCTATTCTTGTTCTTAGAAATGAAGGCTATTCCACAAAATTGTTTGGGTGACCCCAAACTTTTGAACGGTTGTGTATGTTTATCCAGAACAAACATTCAACTAAACCAAGTCATATATCAAAATACAATGGTACCTCGGTTTTCGTATACCATAGTTTTTATGATTCTGTGTTTGTCTAAAATCTTGCCATGGTATTCTTATACTGTCTTAGTTTTTGTACGGCCAAACAATAGTAACAAAATAGTCAATTTGCGAGCATATAGGCCTGGGTGAATATTCGATAAGTCAATTACCAAACAATAAAGGAAAATGAACTTGATAACTTTTCCAACGTTGATAACCGCCATGCACATGCGTGTTTCCATCGGTTTCATCAGCTGCGAGCGTTTGTACCATAGCGGAATGAAAAGAAGCACGTGAATCTTCTTGTCATTGATTAAGTGTATTTGTCTTGGTGCAGAGAGGCGGAGTTACTAGCATCACACAGTGCAACAAATTAGCCCGTGACGAACACAGTCCCGTACATGGTGAACAAAATGATTGCAAAACGAAATACCACCGCCACGTATTGGTAATATTTTGGTTTTAAACCTTTGGAACAAAGTGAGACCATCAACACAGAGGAGCCAGTTTGCTGAATATGCTCAAGAGTGGTGCCAACAAAAAGTGCAAACATGACAAACTCGCATGCCCACTTTAAACACAACTACCCGACTCAGTATTCCCAAGGTCAGTACAAAAGAAACAGCGCAAAATGGTGTGCGCTCACAGTAAGTGTGATTCACAACTTAACGTCGCCCAAGATATGCTGCATTTTAATACTCTGAAAAGCTAGCATTTCAAAAGACGCTGCAAACATTTGACAGATGTTTGTCATGTTGTCATGTCATGTTGGTGTTCCTCGCTCGGAATCAGTCAAGCAATTTTTTTTTTGCATATGACCTGTTAATACATCTGCTAATATTGTCGTGTTTATATTGTTACTCTGCACGTTTGTTTACGAAGGTCCTAACTTCATTGTCAGTTAAGTAATGTACAACTCTACCTCTGCCTACATTATCAATATTAAACTGCAATGTTGTTTGTCGACACTTTATTCAGCCATTTCATGTATTGTTTTGGTTGTGTATATTTAAGGGGCCCCCAACCCCTCCTTACCAGAGACAGAACCTAATTTGTTGCTATTTTTATTCAAGCGCAAAATTTTGCTAACAGAGAGAGTATATATTTTTTTATTTGTTTGTTTTATTTAACTTTGAGCTTTAAAAGTTTACATTCCAATTACAATGATAAAATATATGAGAAATACACGTTTATTGCATTTAAAAGGGTATACTTGCATCATTATTATGTATTGCCATTACATTAGTGGTTATTATGGTCTGAAAATAATGTTGACAATAATAATGTTTATTGGCAATAATTTGTAGGTCTCCTTTTCGCCCAGCAAAATGTGTTATTGGCCCAGGCCTACCTGTATATTATTTACAAACATCCTAAGTGTAGGTGACTGAGTCTATGTGTGTTTTTATTGACTACAACTGCAAAATAAATCACTATGGGGCCCAAGAAAGTTGCAGGTACCAGCACTTCGACAAAGAAATTGAGAAACACTATTGAATTCATGAAATATTTTGTAGCAAAGTACAAAGGTGGCAAAAATTAACAGTAAGTGAAATGCTCACATAAATAAGAGTTTGGCATAATGTTCTTCTTGTACCTGTTTTCCTATTTCAATGACTTATTTAAGTCTGCACAGTTCCTGATTGATGAATTGGGCAATGCAATGGTAATCCAACAAACTAAAAAAAAAGGACCAAACCTGCTTACTATTATCTGAAATAACACAGCAAGAGAGCTCAACGGTCAAAGGAAACTAGCTTGATCAAAACGCTGACCGAAACACTTTCAATGCATGAAAGAGGGTTAACAGAGAGGAAAAGAAGCAAGATTCAGCTCATGCTGAAGTCACCAGCTGTCAAGGGCTTTCCAGGTGCACTTACATCTCATAGGCGCACAACCTGCAGATAGGAACACAGGCTCCCACGTACAAGTCCTCTTGTGACATGTTGTCTTCATCTTTCTTCCGTGCTTCTCACATAACTAAAACACCATGGTTGAGTATATAACATCAGCGTTCATCCAGATGTTGTTGAAAGTATGCAGGTTCAAATTCATGTTTGTCGTCTGTTGAGTAGTTGATTAGTTGAGTAGTATATGTTATATCATGGCCATACAGGCCATGTTATCAGGTAGGAACCAAGATTCGTGATTGGATCTTGAGCTGTTTTAAATGAACCCTTGTATGTTTCTAATTAAATCAAGTAAATATGTGTAAAGACTAGCAGAGTGTGACGCTATTGATTGCTCAAAAAGGTGTGATTGCATACTACTGGCTTCAGAGAAAATGACCATGAGAAAACGACCTTAGGTCTGACTTAACATTAGCAATCTTAATCACTAGTTCCCGAAGGTTAAGCTTCCTCATACCGAAGCTAATGGCTACCAACTTCTTTATCCTCCTTTGTGATGTATCAACATGTCAAATGATCAACTGGCTGGTTGTGGGTTGTACACAAGAATAGACCCAGCATCTGCATTACCCTCCCCTCCCCTACTCCTTGCCAACATCATCCCTCAGGCCTTGGGGGTTATCAGCCTTGGATGCCACCGCCGGCAACCCCAGGCCAGACAGCTGCTGATAAGCTGGCTATGCGAGTATTTATCAACATCACTCACTTTTATCTTTGCAAATCAAGGTAAAATAAAGAAATAGATAAATAAACATGCCAATGTTCATCTCTGCTCACCCCTCTACATCAGCTGTTTCCCTCACGGCGAGCCCAGTCCCTGGTCATATTTCCATCTTGTTCTATCAAACTCGTTTCAACCTGTCAAGTTTTCAGCCTTGTCTCTCTCCCGAGAAGCTGATGGCATTGCTGACTCTCGATATAACACAATTATTTTATTTTTTTTGGTCCCATGGTGACGGAGGACATTATGGCTCATGGCTCAGTATTGTTAAGCTTAATGGATTTTTTTATTTTTTAAGATGAATTGGTTGTAAACATAAGTCTTACTATTCAAATGTTTGATGTCAATATCACCTGCTTTATCAGGGCCATAACAGTTGCATTTGGCAAACTTGACTGAGGAGAATTAACCTGTACTTTATAGTAAAAATAAAATCAAACATCATTTGATTACTTCTGTAATATTTTAACTAGAATTATGAATGGACTGGTCTTCAACACAGATTTTCTTTAACCCAGTTTTTCAAACATTAAGCTATTTTTACACCTCCCAAAGAGGCTGTAAAGAGTCTTTAATGTGTATTTGTGTGTGTGCATGTGTGAAAGTGTGTGGTCTGTCACAGTGTGTTTCCACTTTCTTGAGTGCATGTGGCCTATAAGTGTGAAAGGCTCCAACACTTGCTGCTTTAGTGCAACACAAGCGTCAAAACAGAAGGAATGTTGTGTATCCAGTGAACGGAACACAATAATATGGGAGGAGACTATGGTGTATTCTTATCTATACCTGCTGTCAGACTATGGTATAAATTTAAATTGTAGATTTTTGTAGACTAAACGTTGTTAATATAAGATATAATAAATATCTACCTTTTGCAAAAGAATGATTGGAGGAAATAATCAGTTTGACAGATGTGTGCATATAGATGAAAGCACATATAACTATATGGTCTATTCATGACTAGTCAGACCAGTGGAACTAACAAAAGAGCCAAATGATTAGCTTTCCTCTGTGTGTGATCATTGTACGTGATAAGATGCAGTCTCCTTTAAGTATTAGGTATGCCAAGTCGAAGTCAAGTGTTCATGTTGAATATTCAACACTTGTCCCTGATGATCTGGGGGCTGAAGCAATCACATCCTAGGTGTCTTGTAGTGAATCACTGAGCAGCCTTGGTATGTTTTGCAGGTGGTCTGGTGAACAGTTATAGCAGTCTATTATCAACCTTATATCCAAATTTAGTTGGGGGGGGGTTCAACATCAAATGTAAAGTTTCTACTGGGTGCACTTTATTGCATTACTATTGAAAAAGGGTACCAACAATATTTGACCAGAACCGCCCAGCTTTCTTGTGGTGCAAGTTGTGGTAGTATACTTCAGACTGCTTCTGAACAAAAGCAAAAACTACCATCTACTAATCATCTATAATAATCACCCCCGCGACCACCCTATGTGTCTCTCGATTCATATCAAAATACTTTACTTTTTGCTGTAACACGGTTCCATCCAAACTTTTGTTAAAAGTTTACGAAGCACTTATGTCTTGTGTTTTTCAAACTAGCTTAGTGGCTAGTTTCGCGATCTGCATACCTTCTTGTCTGCTTTTTCTTGTTGAACCTCGCCCACTTGTAAGAAATGTAGTTTATTTGCTGCAATGGAGGTGGCTATTGACTTAGGGAAGCGGCCCTGCACTGTGTATGGAAATACACGATTAACTGCTAGCCGTCTTTGTCAACTGGGGGACTAAACATGAATAATGTATCAGCTAGAGGGGATCGTTTTTGTGATCGCCATGGAAAGGCATTTATTGACATTGGCAGATAAAGTATTTTTTCATGGGAATTTGCCAAATGACTGGTGCATCCATAACTGTAACTGTTAATTGTTTTTGTTCAATTCACTGGCAAATTGTTGTGTTACACGATTTACCTACAGGGACAATTCAAGACTGATTGTGAGGAAAATTGAACTGTACTGCTTTGTGTGGACTATTGCCTGCACTTTTTGGGAGATAATTTTGTCTATCATTCACAATCCTTACATGAGACAAGCACACACCTAATTAAATTGTTTTATGCATTTTAATTAGACATGTAACAGTATCAAAATCTCACGGTACGGTATTATCAAAGTATTAATCCTACAATACGAAATTATTGTGGTTTATGTCCCAAAAAAAGATGCCATAGTGTGTTAAATGAAGTGTAAGGAATGTATAAGATAAACACACTTACTGTAATTGAACACAAACATAATGCTTAAATGTTCTAATCTTATTTTTTACTCTATACATGTGTATGCAAATAATTGTGCAGGAACGTCTCTTTCAAGCAAATATAAAAAATAAAATAAAAACTTAAAGTTGACGTCTTTTAAGTGACAATGTAAACATACATGTTCACTTTAGTGTCTTTCAACTTTTACTTTCTGAAAAGCAGTGTCCTCTATAGTTGACATTGTTTATACCAGTTTGGGAAAAGCTGTTTCTCAGAAAAGTTAACTAACAATTTAACTGTAAAATAATGTAAATAAATTACAAATCGATGTTTAGCTTCGTTGGCTTTAAATATACTTTCTGGGTGACAGCTTTTGTGTGAATGTGAGTGTGTTCATATCCACCATGACATCTATAAAGAGAGCCTCCAGGCCTACAATTTAGTCTTAAAAAGTGCTAGAGAAACATTATTCTCCATTATCATAAACAGCAACACTAATAAGGCCAAACCCCTATTCGCAACCGTTGACAGACTGACCAACCCCCCAACACAAATACCTGCCGAACTCCATTCCACGCAGAAATGCAATGAGTTTGCATTCTTTTATACTGATAAAATTGAAGGCATCAGACGCGCCATCAATATCTCAAGCAAAAAAGTTGGATCACCACCCCATTTAGGCAAAAGTAACACAGCAATGATGGCAAGCTTTAAAGGCCTACTGAAATGATTTTTTTTTTAAATTTAAACAGGGATAGCAGATCCATTCTATGTGTCATACTTGATCATTTCGCGATATTGCCATATTTTTGCTGAAAGGATTTAGTAGAGAACAACGACGATAAAGATCGCAACTTTTGGTATCTGATAAAAAAAAAGCCTTGCCCCTACCGGAAGTAACGTGACATAGTCAGTTGAAAGGCTCCTCACATTTTCCTATTGTTTTCAATGCAGCTAGAGCGATTCGGACCGAGAAAGCGACGATTACCCCATTAATTTGAGCGAGGATGAAAGATTTGTGGATGAGGAAACGTTAGAGTGAAGGACTAGAATGCAGTGCAAGACATATATTTTTTCGCTCTGACCGTAACTTAGGTACAAGCTGGCTCATTGGATTCCACACTCTCTCCTTTTTCTATTGTGGATCACGGATTTGTATTTTAAACCACCTCGGATACTATATCCTCTTGAAAATGAGAGTCGAGAACGCGAAATGGACATTCACAGTGACTTTTATCTCCACGACAATACATCGGCGAAGCTCTTTAGCTACTGAGCTAACGTGATAGCATCTGGCTTTATTGCATATAGAAACAAAATAAATAAATCCCCGACTGGAAGGATAGACAGAAGATCAACAATATTATTAAACCAGGACATGTAAATACATGGTTAATGCTTTCCAGCCTGGCGAAGGTTAACAATGCTGTTGCTAACGACGCCATTGAAGCTAACTTAGCAACCGGACCTCACAGAGCTATGCTAAAAACATTAGCTATCCACCTACGCCAGCCAGCCCATATCTGCTCATCAACACCCGTGCTCACCTGCGTTCCAGCGATCGACGGTGCGACGAAGGACTTCACCCGATCACAGATGCGGTCGGCGAGACGGAGGAAGTTAAGGTGAGTTCGGTGGCTAGCGCGTCTGCTATCCATCTCTGTCCTCCTGGCTGTGTTGCTGTAGTCCACCGCTAATACACCGATCCCACGTACAACTTTCTTCTTTGCAGTCTCCATTGTTCAGTAAACAAATTGCAAAAGATTCACCAACACAGACGTCCAGAATACTGTGGAATTTTGAAATGAAAACAGAGCTTTTTTGTATTGTATTCAATCGGGTACCAATCCTTCCGGATCAATCGTTTACGTCACACGCATACGTCATCATATCTAGACGTTTTCAACCGAAAGTGTGGCGGGAAATTTTAAATTGCACTTTATAAGTTAACCCGGCCGTATTGGCATGTGTTGCAATGTTAAGATTTCATCATTGATATATAAACTATCAGACTGCGTGGTCGGTAGTAGTGGGTTTCAGTAGGCCTTTACTGCCATAGACTCTAAAACTCTAGTGGAAACGGTGACAGCTCTAAAGTCATCCACCTGCTGCCTTGATGTTTTACTTACCAACTTCTTTAAGAATGTTTTTGACTGCCTATCAACAGACGTATTGCAAATAGTTAATCATTCTATTCAATCGGGCAATTTCCCGAAGGCTTTCAAAACTGCAGTCATTAAATCTCTTCTAAAAAGCGGAGCCTATATGCCTCTGTTACCAACAACTACAGACCAATTTCAAATCTACCATTCATAAGTAAAATAATTGAGAAAGTTGTCCTCCATCAAGTAAATCACTTCTTGGCTTCTACTGGCTGCCACAACAACTTCCAGTCAGGATTTCGACCTCTTCATAGCACAGAGACGGCCCTTCTTAAAGTTACAGTATAAATGACATCCGTCTAAACAGACTCTGGCAAAACTTCAGTATTAATGCTATTGGACCTCAGTGCTGCATTTGACACTGTCGACCACTCAATACTTTTGGACAGGTTGGAAAACTGGGTGGGGATCTCAGGCACAGTTTTAAGCTGGTTCAAGTCATGTCTATAAGATAGGAACTCATTTGTTTCCATTGGTGACTTTGTATCAGAAAAAACCAACGTAACGTGTGGAGTCCCCCAAGGTTCAATCTTGGGGCCGACTTTATTTAACATCTATATGCTCCCACTAGGACAAATCATGCAAAATAATAACATTGACCATCATTGCTATGCCGATGACACCCAAATCTATGTAGCGCTATCACCAAATGACTATCGCCCCATAGATCTTCTGTGCCAGTGCATTGAGCAAGTCAAACACTGGATGTGCCAAAATTTCCTACAACTAAATGAAGATAAAACTGAGATAATTGTTTTTGGTGCTAAAAAAGAAAGGTTTAAAGTCATCCAACACCTTCAATTACTGTCCTTGAAAACTTCAAATAAAGCCAGAAATCTTGGGGTTATTTTAGATTCTGATTTACATTCTGACAGTCACATCAAATCAGTAACAAAATTGGCCTACTATCACCTCAAAAATGTAACAAGACTTAGAGGGCTCATGTCAGCTCAAGACTTAGAAAAACTTGTACATGCATTTATTACCAGTAGGCTGGACTATTGTAATGGTCTCCTTGCAGGTCTTCCCAAAAAAACTGTCAGGCAGCTACAGCTTGTACAGAACACTGCTGCTAGAGTTCTAACAAAGACCACAAATTCTTAAATCCTTACATTGGCTCCCTGTACATCAGATAATTGATTTCAAAATCGTCCTGCTCACATATAAATCACTACATGGTCTAGGGCCGAAGTATATCACCGATATGCTCCCACTATATAAGCCCTCTAGATCACTAACATCTTCTGAGACCAATCTGTTAGCGGTTCCCAGAGTAAACTCAAATCAAGGGAGAGCATCATTCAGTCACTATGCAACAAATAGCTGGAATAAACTTCCTGAAGATGTCAGACTTTCCCCAACTCTGACTACTTTTAAAACTAGACTGAAAACTTTTATGTTCACCTTAGCTTTCAGCTAAATGTTTTAATCTTTTAACTTTTAACGTCCGCACTGTTTTTATTTTTTATTGTCTGCATTTTAATTTTGCTTTTATTTTCTTTCATTTCACTTTGTTGTACCACGTGTTGTGCTGTGAAGCACTTTGAGTCTGCCTTGTGTATGAAAAGTGCTATACAAATAAAGTTGCCTTGCCTTGCCTTGAATGTTGTTTGTCTATCTGTGTTGGCCCTGTGATGAGGTGGCGAATTGTCCAGGGTGTACCCCGCCTTCCGCCCGACTGCAGCTGGGTTAGGCTTCAGTCACCCCCGCGAGCCAGAGAGGGACGTATTTTCTGGACCATAGGGCGCATAGACCATAGACCATAGACCCGCACTGCCAATGAGCGGGTCTATTCAGGTCTTTTTTCATACAAAAGGTGCACCGGATTATACGGAGCATTAAAGGGGTCATATTATGATTTTTTTCTAAATTGAAAACACTTCCTTGTGGTCTACATAACATGTAATGTTGGTTCCTTGGTCAAAATGTTGCATAGATTATGTTTTACAAACCATCTTCAAGTCGCTTTCTGACCGTCACTTCAGGATGCGCCGTTTTGTGGGCGGTCTTATTTACGTGGCTCACCTTCGGCAGCGTCTTCTCCCCGCCATCTTTGTTGTAGCGGTGTAGCGTGCAAGGACGGGTGTTGAAGAAGTGTCAAAAGATGGAGCAGCATCTCCTCATCCGTGGCTCACTAGCGCAACAACGCCGGAAATGTGTCCCGTGAAAAAACTTCCGACCGGAACTCTCTAATAACTAATAAATAAATTCCGTGGGTGAATTATGTAAACCCACTACACCGGTAGTTTTTAGCGCTTCCATAGCAAGATATAAGTTAGAACGTTACGCTACTTTATATTAGAAATGGCACCAGCAGAGGATGAATGCCCCGTAACAAAAAGATAGTGAAAAAGAAGAAGCTTATCGACTATGGCATCGACACGGACTACAATGGTAGATTACAATGACGGAAGCGCGCAAATTTTCAGGACTTATGCAGATCTCAAATACACATCAGCAGGTACCAGAAGGTAAGAAACGTTGGTTTTGCATAATATTGTGAAACAAAACGCCAGATAATATGTCTGCTAACGGGTGCCATTTTGCGGTCCTTATACACACACCATTGTAATACTTGTATCTCTGACTACGGTAGCTGTAATGGCCCGACAATCCATCAAGCGGTGCGGCTTCGAAGTCATACTAAAACAGTTTGACAGATTTTTGAGTGCCGTGTGTAATGTGCTTTATTCTCAATGGAACATTTAAAGTTTTGGTGTTGTTTACTGGCGTCATATTTCAGTCTACACGTATCTCTTATGTGTGACTACTGGTCACACTTATCAACACCATGTACCAAATAAAATTGTTTTGAGGTCGGTTAGCACAACCAGAATTATAACTGTAGATTTTTGAGAAAAAGAAACGATTTTAAGTGCGCCTTATAGTCCGAAAAATACGGTATGCTTTTGCTATGGTTTCTTTTTATGTTTGTTGGTAACCAAATAACACAGCTTTGGGCGGATTTTGATGACATTTTTAGGGAAATGTCCACAAAAAAAACTATTCCTCTTATCTACTACGAACACTTAACTTCCTGCTTACGGCATTCCATGACACCCACATCGGCATTATTTTGAAGACTTTGAAACCGCAGTACTGCGGTACCTACAGTACCGTTAAAACCCTACTTCTAACTCATGAATAAACGCTACCAAGAGTCAACTAACAATTGCGATAATGGGATTCGATCTATTTCGCCAATTAAACGCTCTAAAAAACCTTCAAAAACCTCCATCAACAGTGTATATACACTCTGTAAGCATATACAGTATTGTAAGGTAGTAACAGGCACATTACGAATAACATTTAGTATTTACTGTATTTTGGTCATTTTAGTCATACAGGGGCACATTAATTTCACAGACAAATCACAACGTTCGCTATTTTCTTAAACAATAACTTTTACTAATCATGGCAGACTTCATGAGAGCCAATATCAACTACTTTGGGGCAAATAATGATCCAGAACTTGCCACAAGTTTTAGAAGCTGAGTGATTAGCAGATTCAGCAAGTACCACTATTGCCAAGTGCTAAACAAAAAATACAAACAAAGAACATGATAAAATAATCACTTTCTGTACAATGTCTGCTCTCAGAGGGATGCCGACTGATGGGATTTTTTCTAACTTCCCGTTGAGATAAAGACAATAACTATCCCTTATGCAGGTTAAAAAAAAATGTGACGGAAACGAGCGCCTTCTTGTCTTTCTCGCGATCTCCAGGTCTAAGTTGGATGTCAAAGTTGGCCAACTTCTCGGTCTATGGCCACGACCACACGCTTCTTCTATAGAGGTGATGCAGCAGCTCACTGGCTCAGTAAGCTAGTTACTTTTCTGTGATCACAGCGCTGGTAAAAATGTCGCTAACCCTTGTTTAACATGCAGGTCAAGTTATGTAAATTAAGTATTGCTGGTGGTTTTTGGATGTTTTTAGAGAGATTTTTGGGCAAATTAGAGGACTCCCATTAGCTTCATTGTTTGCCACAGCGTACATATTACAAGTTAGAAGGCATAAAAAAAAAGAAAGACGTGTGTTCTTGTCTTACATAAAGATTGTGAATGATAGGCAACTATCCAAAAAAAAGTGTAGTTGCCCATTAAGACTATAGTATGTCTGGTGGCAATTGTTTTTTGCCCTAGTTAATAAGCAATTTATACTGAATATATTGCACAACAATTTACATTCTTACAATATTGAGCTGCTGGTTTGACTGTGTTCAATAACAGTAGGGTATAACTGCTGCTGGTGCTGAGGAAGATGAAAAAGATAAGCCTGCAGCTGATATTGCAGTACACTATAATATTACTATTTGTGGAAATTTCAGTAGCTCGACCTGTGGCAGCAAACAAAATTCAAAGAGCCTTCGTGATGCACCGACAAAAAGCTATTAATGTTTTGAACATGGAGAACAGAAACCGCAAAGGGAAGCTGTGAATGTTATTAACTCCCCAAGAAGGATGAGACAAGATGATTATAGTGTGAAACAAAATAAAATGTACGACAGAAGGAGACTGAGAGGAAGGGAACATGCAACATATTTCTACAAATCTTGATATTTTTGCACCCGAGCACCAGCAGTATGTTGCCTCTTAAACTCCATTCAGGACCAAATGCTAATGACTGGCAGATGGTGATAAAGGCATTCAGCAGTTTTATTGGCAAAGATGTAAGCTGACACAATTTAACAAGAAAGACTGAACATGTTTATATGGGAATTGTTCTACCTTTCTTCATGACTGTCAAGCAGGATGTCCTTAAACCAAAGTAGCATAATTTGCTAATCCACTTCAATATAACATAAGTCAGTCTCATAACCCAAAGCCCAATTTAGATTTCAGACTTACTTTTATTTTTTCTATTTATGTATTTTTCAATGGCCTTTATTTTTTCCTGATATATCCTGATTTAAAACAGGCTCATGCACACCTTGCCATGCTGAAAACAAATACACGTTTAAGTGACAGCACCAGGCGGCAACACTGAAGTTAACAATTGTGCATACCGTATTTTTCGGAGTATAAGTCGCTCCGGAAAATAAATCGCACCGGCCGAAAATGCATAATAAAGAAGGAAAAAAACATATCTAAGGCGCATTGGAGTATAAGTCGCATTTTTTGGGGAAATTTATTTGATAAAACCCAACACCAAGAATAGACATTTGAAAGGCAATTTAAAATAAATAAAGAATAGTGAACAACAGGCTGAATAAGTGTACATTATATGACGCATAAATAACCAACTGAGAACGTGCCTGGTATGTTAACGTAACATATTATGGCAAGAGACATTCAAATAACTATAACATATAGAACATGCTATATGTTTACCAAACAATCTGTCACTCTAATCGCTAAATCCGATGAAATCTTACATGTCTAGTCTGTTACGTAAATGAGCTAAATAATATTATTTGATATTTTATGGTATTGTGTTAAAAAATTCACACATAAGTCGCTCCTGAGTATAAGTCGCACCCCCGGCCAAACTATGAAAAAAAATGTGACTTATAGTCCGAAAAATACGGTATATGCTATAGTACAAGTATTAAAGCAAGATGAGATTTGAAGAATTTCATTTTTTGCTTTTTTACCAATTGGTTAGGTAGAAGGGCGTATAAGTGCACAATTAACGGCTAAAGTATCTTATCACAGCAAATGACAAGATGCCTTCAGAACTTGCATTTAATGATGAAACTAGTTTAAATTACATAGCCTTACTAAAAAACACATCTAAGCTACACAGACTATTACTGCCAACAATCTTTGTAATTTGCCGTTTAAACCATGCAAATTAAATACTTTCTCTGAGAGCAGTTAGAAGTTTATTTTGTTTGTTCTTTGTTTACTGCGGCTGGCATTTAGCTTTTTGCTGCATGAGTCCCAGGTGGAAGTCAGTTTTGAATTCCCACTTCAAAATAGGATGACCGATCAGAGAAATGTGCTGAAATCTTTTCAGTTAAGACTTCATGCCTCTGAATATTCTCATGATCCAGGTCATTGTAATCTTAGGCCACCGTTGAAGTTATCTAAGGCCCTCCGTATACAAACGTACATGGGTACATTTTTAGGTAAGAAAGGTAAAGCATTGTATCTTTTCGCCTATGATCGACATGGCCATGGCTTTCTGGATGCCCTGGACATGGAAAAATCTGACGCTGATGCCCTGTCACCGTCATGTGACTAGAAAAACAAGAGAGAACCCAGCAAGAGACAACCAGTAGTGAGAACAATGATGGACTTCTTGTGTGCTGCAACTACTGCTATTAGCACGCATCACATCATTTTAAACCAAACACAACATCAATATTTTGGGTGAGAAGCAGTAGCCAGTACCCTCCTGGGCTCTTTCTTCCATAGTTCTATCTTTGTATGTATTACATTGTTTTCACCTCGTGAGTCATTCCCGTCTGGACATGATCCATTTTTTGAACCTACAAACAAGATTATTTGTTCAACAAATTCTCAAGCCTTAGAGCCTTTGAAAAATCAACAGTCCAGTTGTGATCGATCCAATTCCCTAAGAAGTTAAGACTTCACTTTGTCTGTTCATAAAAAATATTTCGTACACTTTTGCGGTAAACTGGAGATGTTCTTAATGATTAACTGTTCTTCTATGCTAATTTTTGTTAGCAGATCTTTTAACCACCCACTGCCCTCTTGAGCCTGTGTTGTTCAGGTTGCACATCAAACTATGATTACAAGGTGTAAGCCTTTATTAGAGCACTCACCTCTTCCACATACAGGGTCATAAACAGTTTTAAACACAGAGGCCCAGACAGGCTGAAATCCTGCCGAGGGTTTTGGTGTCGTTTCTCATCTCGAAAAATAAGGGGACAGATAGCAAAAAGCCCTCATACATTGTCGTAACAGCCACAATTGTTATGGTTCTAGTGCTGGGATATAATTACTGGCATTCAGATTCCGTCTGTCGCATCGTCGCATCTAAAGCAACCAGGAACCACAAGAGAGCATCTGTCAATGCAATGTAGTATGATCAAAGCCTGAGCCTGAGACGTGCAGGCGCAATGTGCACGCTCACAAACAGGCGCTTGTGCACATATGCAGGCAAAACATGGCCAGGTAAACACTGCCACTGCTCATTTGCATCACTAGAGCAGACCCACACACAGAAAACACAGCCAATAAATGACAAACAGCAGCACAATCACTTCTGCTTTGGAGGGAAAACAGAGCATGAGCACATGATAGGGAGGAGGATTAGAACATCAGTAAGAGAAAGAGAAAAAGCTGAGTGATTAGAAGCAGTGGCATCTTTGTTGAGCAACAAGGTAAAGATGAGGGCCACTGGCTGGTCCGGTTCCACTTCTCTAAATGTCCTTTTAAAAAGTGGTCCAATCTCAGCTCTTGTGTGCATAAATAGATCTATAATTGCTTATTACAATACAATTAGGCCAAAGGAGATGAGGGAAGGAAAGATGCTTAGTGCAAATTTGGAGTGACAGGCCCAAGCAACCAGACAGGATTACAGTAGCCGTTTGCACACGGGCAGAAAATGAGAGCGATAAGAGCGAGAGACAATGAGAGAGAGAGAAGAGGAGAGATATGGGGGAGGGGAAAGGCTGTCAAGCACAGGGCAGAAGCTAATGACAACTCTGGCTTCAACTAGCACAGACGTCTTTGAAGCACCGTTCTGATCAGAGCTGTGATTGCCAGCGCTGCAGGGCCACCACTCCTATATTAACCTACACTAACAGCGACTCGGTGAAAGTCGCAGGCCCTTTCAAAACCCTATTCCTGCCGGTACCGGCCACCTGTGGATCGGCCCTCTGAGTGAGTCAGGGACACACGTGTGAGGACGCTGTTTGCATAGGGCCTTGCTGTAACACTGACAGTCAGACTGAACATGGGGCCAGTTAGAACTGATTAGCTGCACTTCCCTCCGCAGCCTACTACTGTTATGAAGATTGATAGAAGCAGCTTAGAGCTGATTATATGGCCCTAGAGATGCATGGGCCCATACCCAAACTGCACATTCACACTGCATTCACAATGAGCGCAGCATGCCATCGCCAGGCACAGGCCAGGCATTAAGCAAATGTTTTAGCAATACATGGCAAATGTGAAACGGACGATGCCAGGCGTGCTCTTAAGAGCTTTTGACAAACATGAATATTATGCTAATTAGATGCAAGCTTGTGGCCAAATCTGGGACATCCGAGCGAGCACGCTATGGCCATGTAATAAAATTTCCTCGATGATTTATTGTGAACATGCCGGGATATTTAAAATTCAGTGCGAGATTATGACAAACAGTGAGGCTTCACGATATTGTGGAAATCGATTTAACAAGGTGGATAGTGAAATTAAGCTTCTTTTGACTTGAGTCTGACCTGCCGGAAAGAGCCAAATAAATGTTTAACCATTCAAAAGTGTTTAAATAAAGAGGATCTCTTCATTTGGATGGAGTAGGAAAGCGGTCAGGTTTGCTGAGATTTTAATTATGCTACTTCAACCGAAGGAGCTTTTTATAGCTGGCTGTTAAAACTAACTATGATCAAACAAAGCATGTCACCTCTCTTGTAGCTAAACAAGATAACAAAAATGTTATAAAAACACCTTTAAACATGATTACACACTATTGTATTTACTATTGCAGGGTGTTGCACGACTAATGTGGAGGTGAGCTAGCACAGCCAACACTGGAGGTTACATGAACAAATTATATGTTCTTAATGGGAAAACACACCAATCAAACATTGATTAATTAGCAACAATATTTACAGTGACGAAAATACAATATCATAAAACAAAAATATCACAGCGGTGCTTGTGTGACATAAAGAGTTCACCATGCTCTAAATCTCGGCTGCCTACTTGAGTGGCAGCATTTTCAATAAGATGACACTCTCTTCCATGACGCCTGATATTGATAACAAAAGTTGATTTTCAAGTTCTAGACTTACTGACAGTAAGCACAAGAGGAGAAAACGAATGGGATTTTAAATTCCAATTACATTAATGGCTTTTTGACAGGCACTCCAACAATGCACCTTGAACATTCTCTCAGTCTCTCTCTCCCGCTCTCTGATAAACAAACACACACACACGCACACACACACGCAAACACACACACACACACACGCACGCACACGCACACACACACACACACATTTTCGGGAACACAATGCAGCTAATGATCCTGGATCTTCCATCACTGCAATTGTGGTCATGTGAGTGACATTACTACAAAAGCAGGATGAGGAGATAAACAGACCACAAATAAACAGGAGACGGTAAGGTCACATAGGAGAATACCTCTGTCTTTTTTTCCTTCTTTAAAAGGTGTGCTCTCTTAATACATATCCAGCTGTGGGCTAGTCTTACATTTCTCTCATAGTAGGTTATGTCTGGCTAAATATAATCAGCATATCAATATCATCAATGTCATCAGATGAGAAGAATTGATCAATTATGTCTGAAATATGCCCATTTTCACTGTAATGTGCTAACAGAAAGCTACAATACAATATTATAATCTAGCTAAAACATACGTACACAACATAATGTACTTGTCTCTTTGCTATCTGTGTTGTCCCTGCGATGAGGTGGTGACTTGTCCAGGGTGTACCCTGCCTTCCGCCTGAGTGCAGATGGGATTGGCACCAGCACGCCCCGCAGCCCCGAAAGGGACAAGCGGTAGAAAATGGATCCCTCTGCAATTCCAGGTGTTTAAAATAGCATTTCAATTTAGAAAGCAGCAAAGTTAGAATAGTCCAACAAAGAGATAACACATATTGGGCCCTCTTGACCATTGCTATTTTTAGTTGAAAAATACAATGAAAAAATAAAATCTGTTACTCTCTTATTTTGTTGGTTTTATTTCGATATCTTGTTTGCTCTTCTTCTTGCAGACATCTATCTTTCCTAAGGTGTGCATGGTGACGAACAACAGCGGTAGTGTGTCATGGCAGCCACAAGATGGTGTCGTTGCACCATTTTCCGAACTTCCATGTCCTAGTGAAACAGGGCTGCGTCAGATGTACGTTCGTAAACCTCACTCCCTGCCAACTTCAAAGAGTATGCCAGCCGCTGGGGTAGAAGCTCAGGCTTTTGGCTTAGTGGCTAGCACACTTACCTCTCAATCAGGCGACGTGGGTTCGGGCCCCGCTCGGAGCGTTGGAAATACAGGAAGATCAGATACACAACACAGAGACCGCTACAATGGTGCTGCGACCCGGATGAGAGTGAGTGAAGTTGAGGTGGGTGAGTGTTACGCTGTGCCAGGTGCATGTTAGTAAACCTCACGCAGGGTTTGCAGCTCAGGCTATTAGCCTGGCGGCTAGCACACTAACCTTTCAATCAAGCTACGTGGGTTCGCTCCCCGATCGGAGCGGCGGCAGTATGGGAAGATTGATACACATCGCAGCGCCATACTAGCTTATGGTCCTTTTACCTTTTCAGCAATTACCGTTTCTTGTTTCCGTTTTTAGAATTGTTATTGGACAGCGTGGCGAAGTTGGTAGAGTGGCCGTGCCCCGATTGCTGGTTACTGGGGTTCAATCCCCGCCTTCTACCATCCTAGTCACGTCCGTTGTGTCCTTGGGCAAGACACTTCACCCTTGCTCCTGATGGCTGCTGGTTAGCGCCTTGCATGGCAGCTCCCGCCATCAGTGTGTGAATGTGTGAGTGAATGGGTGAATGTGGAAATACTGTCAAAGCGCTTTGAGTACCTTGAAGGTAGAAAAGCGCAATACAAGTATAACCCATTTATCATTTATTTATGCCGTCTAGATTTTGCTAGCCACTTGTTCCAAACCGTTATATATGTCTTACATAACCGTAGGCCATCCTGTCCAGCCACTCGCTTTGTATGTGTATCTTTTGTTTGTACTTTGTTCTTGTTTTTTACTAACGCTTAGTGCAAAAGTTGTTTTTGATTCAAGTTTTCTTTTACAATTTAGCATTTTTCTGTGAGGACTTTATCAAATACTTGAAGCTTCTGTTTAAAGTAGTGCTGCATGAATAATCAATCTTAGTCATAGTCATTTTAATGATTCATTATTATCATGAAAATAAAATAAAATAGTTGAACCTGTTAGTGTTTTCCTCTCTATCATGTCTTGCACCTACAAGTGTACAAACGTAAGGTCCTCCTTTGAGATTAATCTCCATAGACCCATGGCACTACACATATAAACAACAGCGGTTCCCATATATTCACTTATTTGTGGCCACAGATAAAATCTCCTTCGTCACAAATACAGATTTGGTGCTTCCAGGTTCGCCCTCGCTCATATATATTTTTTTTTTAATGCAGGTGTGTTGGTGTACATCGTAACACTGCTTCACAACACTACATATACAGTATGCACCTGCTGTACCTGGGAACAATAGCAGAAATGATCAGTGGTGCCAATTTTGCGACTTTGTTGCTATAAGTGGAGGTACACATTTAAAGTGAAAGAGCGGAGTCTGTCTTGCGGCATGCATTTGTTTAGTAACCAAATACAAGCGGTCATAAAAGGTTAAGTACTTGCCACGTGAGCGAAGATTCGCCTCCACAAGCCCAGAGAGTGTGCATACAACCTTTAGAAAGCAACATCCAAAAGCAACCCAACCTTTATCCATTCCAATAATGCTAAGAAGACAGCGCTTAAAGACACTCTTCTGTCATTTGGCCAGACTTTGCCTTCTAGGTGAAATACATAAACCAGTGGTGTGGCCCATGGGTTATTTGTGGAACAGGTGGCAATAAACAAAAAAAATTAAATGTTTGAATTTTTTACCGGCTTGAATGAAATGATTGGTGTTTACGGCTGTCAGTCACCTGGTGTTGTCAACACGTACACGTAGAGCGCATGCACTCATACAAAAGCAGTCCAAGAAAAGCAACGAACAATTTGCAGTCATGTTGTTGTTATGATAAAATACACATTCAAAGACAGCTAATGCTAGCTATCCAAATTGCTATTGTTAGCTAAGAACATCTAAAGCTAATGCAAGTGCATGTGTTACGTATGTATGTAGTTACGTCTATACGTAGGAGAAGCCGTGAGAGGGTGGGACATACTGTGTAAAATACATTGTATAGTTGCCGTCCTCTAGGCCTCTGTGTAAATGTTGCAAACAGCCCAATTATTAAATGAATTATTTTTTATTTTAATAATAATGGATTCGATTTTATATCGCGCTTTTCTATTATTAGATACTCAAAGCGCTCACAGAGCAGTGGGAACCCATTATTCATTCACACCTGGTAGTGGTAAGCTACATTTGTAGCCACAGCTGCTCTGGGGTAGACTGACGGAAGCGAGGCTGCCAGTTTGCGCCTACGGTTACCTCCTACCACTACCTATCATTCATTCATCATTCATTCACCAGTGTGAGCGGCACCGGGGGCAAGGGTGAAGTGTCCTGCCCAAGGACACAACGGAAGAGATTTGGATGTCAAGAGGCGGGGAGCGAACCTGCAATCCTCAGGTTTCTGGCACGGCCGCTCTACCCACTACGCCATACCGCCCCTGTATATGTTGTTTGTATACAGTCCTGTTTCCTTGTACTTATTTGAAATTACACTTTGTTCCAGTTACCTAAATAACATTGTAATGTAACACTAGTTAGTTAGTCAGTTAGTTAGTTTAGTGTATTATTTATTCGGTCAATGGTCAACAAAATAAACAAACAATTTTACATCCATAAATTTATAAATTCATGGATGTGTTTGATTGATTGATTGAGACTTTTATAAGTAGGTTGCACAGTGAAGTGTAGGTTGTAGTTAAGCACTTATTTCGCCTAACCCTATCAACAAACTCAAATACAAGATGATGTAAAACCAGGAGACATCGGGCTCTGATCTTGAGCTTCATAGAAATGTGAAATTTCCTTTACACAACTTATTACAAATACACTTTGTACACAACATGAACACTGTTCAAATATTTACACAGTAAAGACATGGACAGACAGTTGTGAAATATCCCTGTACATGTGTTGGTTAAACATTTGTACCAATACTATACTATATAAAAACACTTCTACTTCAGTTGTTATTTATGTCGCACATTTAGTTTAGCAATTAACATTGATCATAGCATTAACTACTGGTGTTTATCCAAGAGCGATATTTTTGTCTAAGACATTGGCCTTAAAAGTTTTTTTGAACGTGTGAATGGAACTTTTTTTTTTACAAATTTGCCTATCGTTCACAATCATTATGAGAGATAAGAACCCATGTCTTTTTTTAAGGATTTTAAAGATGATTAAAAAAAACGTTGAAAGAAGCGCCATTGAGTCCCCATTTTAGCCTTCAAAGCCCTGTAAAACAACTTCAAAACCATCCATCAACATTTTATACACAGGCTGCAAGTAAATATATAATGTAGTAGCAGACACGTTCATAACGCTGTAAATGTGGATCTTGGAGCCAAGCTATTTTCGACATAAATTGAGTTGTTACCCAAAATAAACCAGAAAAAACGTCCCTGGACAACTGTCTATCGAGTGAGTCACTATAATATTGATCATGATACACGCAGCACGTCACGCATGTTATTACAACTACATACGCTGTCGAGCTAGCTGTGTGCAAACAAAACATGAAATGTGGGCTGATACTTTACAAATACTGTAATATGATTGTTCATGTTTTTCAGTCAATACAGATTAATGTGCGTCGCAAACTCAAACGCGATTCGGGTGCTGATGTAGAAGCTATAGCTTATCTCTTGCTGTAGCTAGCTTTTACGGCTAATACCAACACATGCCGATGTGTTACTCTGCTGGAAAAAAGAGTTCCTCTGTGTTAGCTCTTACAATAACAATATTGCTACAGCTTGGTTACTAAATAGGTTACGGAATGTAAATGAAATCTTATTGGCGGTTTTTGAATGCATTTTTAAAGTGATTTAGTGGTAAAATTGATTGCTCCTGTTAGCTGCATTGCTAGCCACCTAGAAGGAGTCGATTTTGACATGATAGATTGTAAAAAAAAAATAATAATAATAATAACTTTTGTCTTCTTGTCTTTGATAGAGATTACTATTATTGATAGATAGGCAAATATTAAAAAAAGAAAGTGTGGTTCCCTTTTAAAACACAGAGCATTCTGCCTGAAGCCAAACATAAACGTGCCTGCAGCTAGACAAAGCAAAAGCTTGACATTAACTGTAGACCATATTTTTGGACATTTTAGAGGTTAGTAATATTACATTCATGTATTTTTAAAATGTTCATATTTTTGAAATGCTAAAAATACATTCAAACAGGGAACAACAGCATTATTTTTAAATTTGATTTGCTGATCCCAACTTAGTTAATCATTTATACGTACAACAAACTTCAGGCAAGTGTCACGATGATGGAAGCACTATTTATTGTACTACCAAGTTAATTAAGCGGATCATTGTGTTCCAAAAATAAACGGTTAAGTGCGCATCATTATGCATGGCAACCAAGGTCATCAATCATTCAGCATCCTCACAAACAGGATTCCAACTTGCTTTCAGCAGCATTGTGGGCTTTTACACACTTTTCCTGTAGCTGTTAACCTCCATCACTTCCAGAGAAAGTAAGTCAGGTTTCGAATACTATAAAGGACTACACCACGTAGTGAGCTCTGCTTTTTCTATGGCAAACAAAAACACATATTGAGAGATTTAGCAAAAGTATTTTCTTTGAATTTCGCTCATGATGTATTGACAGTTTACCTTGGAAAAACCAAGTGTGTACAAGGAAAATGTGATAAGAATTACATTTATTTAATTAAGTTTATTAATGCCAAGCTACACCAAAATCACGGTAGACAAGTATTGTATCATTGTTTTGTTAGGTAAAATTGTGCTACTTTGTCTTATTTGCTGAGGTGTGGTCTGTTTTGTGTTGTGGGTTTTCACATCAACAACACTGACATGTTACATACAACAGTAAATTAAAGTTATAAAAACAATGTTTGCCGTGTTTTAAAAATGCTGATTTAAAAAATCCTCTGATTGGATTAAGCTAGACCAATTGAGATCCTGTTGTAAAGTGTTCCAGGTAAATGTAAGCTCGATTGTGAAACTGGATAGAAGTCTGCATATATTGCAAGTCGCGATGCAAAAATCACCTACGGCAGGAGGCCAAAGGTTAGAATGGAAGTGTCACTACTTGACTGCTCACACAGCACATTTGGGTCGATGCTGTTCAACTTAAGTCCTCGTGTCAGTAGTGCGTGTTTCAAACTGTTGCAGACTGTCAAATTTAATTTCCGCCATCTGTGGACTCATAATGTTAATTCTAAAAACAAAACAGCAAGCTTCTCTTTTCAATGAGAAAGACTGTACACCTGCCTTTACACACACACACGAACTGAATAGGCATCCCATACATATAACGTTGGCCCATTCTTTGCTGTTTAACAGCTTCAACTCTTCTTGGAAGGCTTTTCACAAGGTTTAGAAGTGTGTTTTTTCCATTACAGCACGTCCTAAAAGCAGTAGGAAGAACCAGAGCTTATTTAATCTTACCCTTTTTTATATTATAGCAATTTTATCCCATTTCGCTGTTCTCTGTTTGTAACAGAACAGTGAATTAATAAATAATATACCATAAGCAAGTAAACACATACATATTCAAATTAGGGCTGTACGGTATACAGGTACTAATAAAGTACTGGGATATTAATTGATTGAAATCGGTACTATTACTGCCTTTGAAAAATACCGGTCCCGTTCTTTCATCTGCGGCGATGACTACAGAGCCGAGGCGCATGATGTTGAGTGTGTCAAAACGCACACACAAAGTGCATACAAGCATTAACATTTAGGAGTGCACTGCTGTTTTTAGATGGAGACAGGTGTGGACAATATTGGAGACAGATGCGTCCGTCCCACACTAAAAGTATACAGCTAAGGAGAAAACTATTTGATGTTGCTTTCATTTTCTCAATACAGCATCCATCAGCTGCTGTGACTGAGAGTTAATGATGTGAAGAAACATGCAGCAGGTGATGTGTCGTGAACGTTGCCACAACTTGTTTATAAAGTCTTTAGTTTCTTTACTGGGATTCTCACTTGTCCTTTATTTAACTGCAAACCTTATCAGTGTTCAAATAACATCAAAACTAGCTATAATGTTTTGTGATCTCATGGAACTGAACGCAGGCTGTGAAGATTGTGTATGCGATGGGAGTGGTATCACTCCTGTTTATTTTTTTGGGGCCAAACTGTTGCACTGAACCACTAAAAGGCATTGGAGAAGAACAAAGCTTGTTTATTAGGCTTCATCTTCATTAGCCAAACTGCTTTGAGATTTATATCGATATCAAAAAGTAAACACCATGTTTTTGTTCATCACTTGTGTTTTTTTCAAAGGTATTACTTTAAAAAACATTCATGTGGCATAGCATTTTGTTAATGTTTTAGTGTGTATAGTTAATTCCTATACGACATATTTCTGCTCAAACTCGTAATGGATCTGCCCCGATACAGCACCTACATGTACATATAACATGTTCCATAACTTAAAAAAATAAAAATAAAAAAATAAAAAATACCTCCCTCTATCAAAATGTAAAACTAGAGATAAAGACATCATGCAATGAGAAACAGCTGACACATTGAAATTATTTTTGAACAAAAAAAAAACAAATACTTGTCTTTAGACGTATGGATAACGTTTATTTATAGCCTTTTTATTAGATATTACAAATTACATGATGGTTACAAGATGGTAGTGCGTTCACACTCCAACACTGCTTTACCTAACAATCTGTAATCATGATTTCAATATTGATAAAAATTATCTTAATTATTATTTTGGCAATAATTGGCAGCCCTATATATAACACTAGCTATCATACATGAACACTATTTTTATCTTTTTTGTCAAACCATCTTTTTAATTTGTTAATTTCTTCTGTTATTATTTGTATTAGCCTCTGTGTGTTCTCTCCTGAACAAAACCCAGTTGTATCATCTGCAAATAATACTAACTTTAAGTCATTTGTAACTTTACAAATGTCGTTATGTATATATTGAAGAATTTTGGTCCCATTATTGATCCCTGAGGTACGCCACAAAATATTTTCAGCTCTGTAGACGTGTGTTTGCCTATCTTTACACATTGCTTCCTGTTGGTTAAGTAGCTTCTTACCCAGTTCAAGACCAACCCTCTGATTCAATCCATCCATCCATTTTCTACCGCTTGTCCCTTTTGGGGTTGCGGGGGGGCTGAAGGCGGG
The DNA here is from genome assembly GCF_033978785.1 of Entelurus aequoreus. Lineage (NCBI taxonomy): Eukaryota > Metazoa > Chordata > Actinopteri > Syngnathiformes > Syngnathidae > Entelurus > Entelurus aequoreus. The sequence goes on from NC_084735.1 coordinate 37,358,980, forward strand.
TACACCCTGGACAAGTCGCCCCTCTGATTCCATAACATTCTAATTTGTTTATTAAGATATTATGATTGATTCTGTCAAATGCTTTTGTTAAATCCATAAACACTGCAGCAGCACATTTTTTGCTATCTATTGCATTGGTGATCTCTTCCGTTATTTTGATTAATGCCATTGATGTGGAAATGTTGGCTCTGTATCCGTATTGGTTGTCTGTGAGTGTTTCATTGTTATTTATGAATTTGTCCAATCTGTTCTTAAACAGTTTTTCAATAATTTTAGAAAATTGTAGAAGTACAGAAACAGGTCTGTAGTTTGTAAGCTGGTGTTTGTCACTAGTCTTATAAATTGGTACAACTTAAGCTATTTTCATTTTATCTGGGAATGTGCCTGTTTGAAATGATACATTGCTGATATATGTTAAAGGTTCTGAAATCTCTTCAATAACCTTTTTATAGTTTCCATATCAATTCCTTTACAATTAGTTGAGGTCTTGGATTTACATTTTTTCACAATATTGATTATTTTCTCTTTTGTCACACCTTTGACGAACACGGAGTTGGGATTTCTGTTTATAGTGTGATTCAAGTCCTCACCTGACTGGGGATCTGGAATCTGTTCCTCCAGATTAGGTCCAATGTCCACAAAGTACTTATTGAAGCTTTCAATTACTCCGTTTTTATTGTCATTTTTTACATTTCCATCTCAGAAGTATTTAGGATAATCCTTCTTAGCACCATTTTTAATAATGCTATTTAGGATGCCCCATGTTGCTCTCATATTGTTTTTGTTCTGGTCCAATAATTGACTGTAATATTATTTCTTCCGCATTTGTAGTATGCCAGTTAGCTTGTTCTTTTACGTTTTGTACTTTTCTGCCTCTGTAGATCTTTATGTTATAAATGTTCTATATAATGTATTCTTGTTGCAAGCATTGTTCAGTCATGTGGTCATCCATGGTTGATTGTTTTTCTTTTGCTTCTCACTAAGTTGTTTTAATGGACAGGGTTAGTCATAAAGCATCTCAAAAGTATATAAAAAAAAATACCATATGCATCATTAGCATCATTTTCACTGTACACCCTGTCCCAACTTTCACTCTCAGATCATTCTTGAAAGCTGTCATACTTTATTCTGTGCATTATCTTTGAAATGTATTTTCGTCATCAATGTTCCTCTTCTTGTAGTTTCTATCAATCCATCCATTTTCTACCGCTTGTCCCGTTCAAGGTCGCAGGGGGTGCTGGAGCCTATCTCAGCTGCATTCAGGCGGTAGGCGGGGTACACCCTGGACAAGTCGCCACCTCATCACAGGGCCAACACAGATAGACAGACAACATTTACACTCACATTCACACACTAGGGCCAATTTAGTGTTGCCAATCAACATATCCCCAGGTGCATGTCTTTGGAGGTGGGAGGAAGCCGGAGTACCCGGAGGGAACCCATGCAGTCACGGGGAGAACATGCAAACTCCACACAGGATTGAACCCAGGACCTTCGTATTGTGAGGCACGTTATGGATTATTAAAACTGTCAGGTGTTCACTGATGTCGAATATTAGCAGACCACTTGTGGTAATATTATTAAAATCATTAGTAAGAATATTATCAATACGTGTGGTACTATGTCTTGAGATTCTGCTTGGCCTTGTGATTTTAAGATATAAACTCAAGCTGTACATTGTGTCAATAAGGTCATCTATGGACTTTTTTTTGTTAGGGTTCAAGAGGTCAATGTTGAAGTCTCCACATAAAAAAGTTGTTTTTTGACTGATTTCAGTAAAAGTTGCTTTAATCCAGTTCTAAAACGTATCAATGTTTGACTTAGAATATCTACATATACAACTGATCAGTACGTTTTTTTCTTTTTTCATGACATTTCAATGGTTATACATTCTAAGATCTTAACAATAGCTAATGACACATTTGTAGCACTTTGTAGTTTAAGTTCTTCATCACGTACACAGCTACTCCCCCTCCATTCTTGTTGGTTCTGTTAAAATAATTTAGTTCATATCCTTCCAGGTCAAAATCCATTCCTCTTTTAGCATCCATCCATGTTTCTGAGATAGCGATAACTTTGAAGGATTAGTTGAATTGTTCCAAAAAATGCTTCACGTTATTGTAGTTTGCATGCAAACTTCTGCTGTTTAAATTTTAATGTTTCCATTATATTGTTTGTCTGTATTATATGACTTAGCTTGTTGAACAGGTAGTAACCTATTATGCGATAGAATTCACTGAACTTCTGAGAGTGGCCTATACTTTCACAATTGTTTGTAGAAACAGAACCTTGATTTTGTACACATGTGGCCATGGAAGTGATTGGAACATATGTTCATCCAAGTAAGTAGGAGGAGGATTAGCAGTCATTTTTAAAAAATTACTTTAAATGCTGTCAGATCCGCCTGCAATCCTTCTTTTCAAGCTTTGAACTATGCATGTTTGAACTGGGTCTTTCTGATGTCGTCCTGTGTGCCGTCGTCTATCGACCACCCAAGTACCATAAATACTTTGTAAATGACTTTTCTGAATTTCTGGCCGAAATCCTGCCCAAATATGATCTTGTCCTTATTGCTGGTGATTTTAATATTCACACCTGCTGCCCAGACAAGCCACTCTCCAGGAGCTTCCTGAATGTCATTGCCTCATTTAACTTTGTACAGTCTGTGTCTGGTTCGACACATGAACGCGGGCATACACTAGACCTTTTACTGTCTTATGGTTTTAATGTTGACAATGTCGTTGTTGGTGATGCTGTGTTTTCTGATCACAGTCATGTTATGTTCAATTTAAGTTTGGACCCTGACGTAAAACCACTTGCCGTGCGTCATGGGCGTGTTATTAGGTCTGACACTGCAGTCGCCTTTTCTCCTTTGTTCACTGTGTCCATGCAGAGTATATCACACTCTGCAGACACTGAACAATTGATGTGCTCTTTTATTTCCACATGTTCTGAGATGCTGGATAGTATAGCGCCCCTCAGAGCTATACGTCCAAAGTCAAAACAGGAGCCTTGGCTCAATGAAACCACACGCACAGCTCGGCGTGAGTGGCGAAGGGCGGAGCCTAAGTGGAAAGGGGATCACTTGGAGGTCTCTTATCAAATTTTAAAAGAAAGCTGTCGGAATTATCAAAGTGTGGTTAAAGCTGAGAAAACAAAATATCTGTCAGACTTAATTTCAAATAGTGTCAGCAAGCCACGTGTTCTTTTTAAAACTATTAGTTCTGTTCTTAATCCGAATCCAGCCACTTCACTGGAGATGACAAGTGAAACTTGTGAAAAATGTATCTCCTTTTTTAACGACAAGGTTGCTTCTATTCGGGCAAATCTTTCTCGTTCTCCATTGAGTTTTAATGTGGCCACTCAGTGCTCGGCTGTGTTTTGTCAGTTTGAGCCTGTGTCCATGCCTGCGCTTACAGGATTAGTTGACAAACTAAAACCTTCGTCCTGTTCCACAGACCCTGTCCCCCTCGCTTTTTTAAAGAAATCTGGGACACTATTGACTTGTCTGTTAGGCACATCATCAACAGCAGCTTGATGTCTGGCAGTGTCCCCTCTTTTTGTAAAAGAGCTGTTGTTGAGCCTTTGATAAAAAAAACAGGTCTTGATCCTACAAGTTTATCAAATTATCGGCCCATTTCCAAATTACCTTTTGTGTCAAAAATTTTGGAGAAATGTGTTTTGGCGCAACTTCAGCCTTTTTTAGATGAAAATAACAATTTAGATCCATTTCAGTCTGGATACAAAGCTTTGCATAGTACTGAATCTGCACTTTTAAAGGTTTTTAATGACTTGCTTTTAATGTCTGATTCTGGCAGCCCTGCCATTTTAGTGCTTTTAGATCTTACAGCTGCCTTTAACACAGTCGACCACACAATTATTTTAGACCGCCTGAGAGACTGTGTGGGTGTCAGGGGGACTGCAGTGGTTCAGATCCTACCTGTCAGAGAGGCCTTTCTCTGTCAGGCTGGGGGACGCCACCTCTTCTTCTGCTCAGCTTTACTGTGGTGTCCCCCTGGGATCTATTCTAGGCCCCATCCTGTTTGTGCTATATCTTCTCCCTCTTGGAGAGATTTTTAAGAGGCATGGAGTGTCTTATCACTTTTCTGCATATGACTGACAAATTTATATGCTGATTTCAAAAGGCCACGGCCCTCTGACACCCCTTCTCAACTGTCTATGCGACATCAAGGCTTGGTTAACCCAGAATTTTAAAAAAATGAATGAGGGAAAAACGGAAATTTTAGTTTTTGGTCCGGCCCTCACTGACTTGGAACCATTGCAAAATTATGTGAGTCCCAAAGTCACCAGTCTTGGCGTCACTATAGACAGCGATTTTAAACTTGACAAACAAGTCAATGGCGTTTTAATATCGTGTTTTTATCATCTTCGTCTTTTAGCAAAGGTAAAACCATTTTTATCTTTTAACCTTTTTGAACAAGTCGTGCATGCTTTTATTTCAAGTTGCCTGGACTACTGCAATGCACTTTATGCTGGCATTAGCCAAAAAGCTCTCTCCCGGTTGCAGTCAGTCCAGAACGCAGCAGCACGACTTTTAACAAGGGCCAGGAGACGCAAGCATAAAACCCCAATTCTTCAGAGTTTGCACTGGCTCCCTGTTCATTTTAGAATTGATTTTAAAACCTTGCTGTTTGTTTTTAAAGCTTTACATGGACTGGCACCTCAGTATATTCCGGACCTCATCCAAATTTACACTCCTGCGCGCTCTCTGAGGTCCGAGAGCCAGCTCCAGCTCGTGGTGCCCAAGACCAGACTTAAATCCAGGGGAGACAGGGCCTTCTCTGTGGTCGGCCCTAAGCTCTGGAACACTCTGCCCCTCCATGTTCAAACTGCTCCCACAGTGGAGTGTTTTAAGTCTCGTCTTAAGACCCACTTTTATTATTTGGCTTTTAACACTACGTAAGTTGTGTGGTCCTCTGTCCTCTGTTGTCCTCTGTGTCTTTTTTTTTTTTTTTTAAATATTTCTATTTACTGTTTTTTAAATATTTCTATTTACTGTTTTAATTGGTTTTACCCTTTAAAATCGTTTTTAATCATATTTATTTTTATATTGTTTTTATATTTTATTATTTTTTGTTTTCATTCAGTCATTGGTGGAGCCTAGGATAATATTTGAATATTGTTTTTAATATTGTTGTGCAGCACTTTGGAAACATGTTTGTTGTTTAAAGGTCTACTGAAACCCACTACTACCGACCACGCAGTCTGATAGTTTATATATCAATGATGAAATCTTAACATTGCAACACATGCCAATACGGCCGGGTTAACTTATAAAGTGCAATTTTAAATTTCCCGCTAAACTTCCGGTTGGAAACGTCTATGTATGATGACGTATGCGCGTGACGTCACGACGGCAACGGAAGTATTCGTACCCAATGTGTCACCATACAAACTGCTCTGTTTTCATCGAACAATTCCACAGTATTCTGGACATCTGTGTTGGTGAATCTTTTGCAATTTGTTTAATGGACAATGGAGACTGCAAATAAGAAAGTTGTAGGTGCGATCTGTGTATTAGCAGCGGACTACAGCAACACAATCAGGAGGTTGTGTTGTGTTTGAGCTGGATACAAGACGCACTACCGTGAGTACAGCTTTGGCTTCCAAACATTTGATCGCTTGCCCGTACGTGCGTGTCGCTATGTGCATGTCACGTACGTAACTTTGGGGAAATATATGTTTCTTGCCGACTCTGATGGCGGCCAGGGTGTCGTCGAAAGCTACAACGCCTGCCGCCGCCCCGTAGTTAGCTTCAATTGTTAAGCTTCGCCAAGCTGGAAATTATTAACCCTGTATTTACATGTTCATGGTTTAATAGTATTGTTGATCTTCTGTCTATCCTTCCGGTCAGGGTTTTTTTTTTTTTTTGTTTCTATCTGCATTTGAGCCTGATGCTATCACGTTAGCTCCGTAGCTAAGTTAGTTAGCTTCAATTGTTAAGCTTCGCCAAGCTGGAAATTATTAACCGTGTAATTACATGTTCATGGTTTAATAGTAATGTTGATCTTCTGTCTATCCTTCCAGTCAGGGTTTTTAAAAATGTTGTTTCTATCTGCATTTGAGCCCGATGCTATCACGTTAGCTCTGTAGCTAAAGTGCGTCAACGATGTATTGTCGTGGAGATAAAAGTCACTGTGAATGTCCATTTCGCGTTCTCGACTCTCATTTTCAAGAGGATATAGTATCCGAGGTGGTTTAAAATACAAATCCGTGATCCACAATAGATAAAGGAGAGTGTGTGGAATCCAATGAGACCTTGTACCTAAGTTACGGTCAGAGCGAAAAAAGATACACCCTGCACTGCCTCTCTAGTCCTTCACTCTAACGTTCCTCATCCACGAATCTTTTATCCTCGCTCAAATTAATGGTGTAATCGTCGCTTTCTCGGACCGAATCTCTCTCGCTCCATTGTAAACAACGGGGAATTGTGAGGAATCCTTCCTCCTGTGACGTCACGCTACTTCCGGTATAGGCAAGGCTTTTTTTTATCAGCGACCAAAAGTTGCGAACTTTATCGTCGTTGTTCTATAATAAATCATTTCAGCAAAAATATGGCAATATCGCGAAATTATCAAGTATAACACATAGAATGGATCTGCTATCCCCGTTTAAATAAAAAAATTCATTTCAGTAGGCATTTAAGTTATGAAGCGCAATTTTAAATTTCCCGCGAAACTTCAGGGTGAAAACGTCTATGTATGATGACATATGCGCGTGACGTCAATCGTTGAAACGGAAGTATTCGGACACATTGTATCCAATACAAAAAGCTCTGTTTCCATCGCAAAATTCCACAGTATTCTGGACATCTGTGTTGGTGAATCTTTTGCAATTTGTTTAATGAACAATGAAGACTGCAAAGAAGAAAGCTGTAGGTGGGATCGGTGTATTAGCGGCTGGCTGCAGCAACACAACCATGAGCACTTTGACTTGGATAGCAGACGCGCTATTTGACGCTAGCCGCCGACCGCATTGATGATCGGGTGAAGTCCTTCGTCGCTTCGTCAATTGCTGGAACGCAGGTGAGCACGGGTGTTGATGAGCAGATGAGGGCTGGCTGGCGTAGGTGGCTAGCTAATGATTTTAGCATAGCTCTGTGAGGTCCCGTTGCTAAGTTAGCTTCATTGGCGTCGTTAGCAACAGCATTGTTAAGCTTCGCCAGGCTGGAAAGCATTAACCGTGTAGTTACAGGTCCATGGTTTAATAGTATTGTTGATTTTCTGTCTATCCTTCCAGTCAGGGGTTTATTTCTTTTGTTTCTATCTGCAGTTAAGCCTGATGCTATCACGTTAGCTCCGTAGCTAAAGTGCTTCGCCGATGTATTGTCGTGGAGATAAAAGTCACTGTGAATGTCCATTTCGCGTTCTCGACTCTCATTTTCAAGAGGATATAGTATCCGAGGTGGTTTAAAATGCAAATCCGTGATCCACAATAGAAAAAGGAGAGAGTGTGGAATCCAATGAGCCAGCTTGTACCTAAGTTACGGTCAGAGCGAAAAAAGATGCGTCCTGCACTGCACTCTAGTCCTTCACTCTCACGTTCCTCATCCACGAATCTTTCATCTGGTTCAAATTAATGGGGTAATCGTCGCTTTCTCGGTCCGAATCGCTCTCGCTGCTGGTGTAAACAATGGGGAAATGTGAGGAGCCTTTCAACCTGTGACGTCACGCTACTTCCGGTACAGGCAAGGCTTTTTTAATCAGCGACCAAAAGTTGCAAACTTTATCGTCGATGTTCTCTACTAAATCCTTTCAGCAAAAATATGGCAATATCGCGAAATGATCAAGTATGACACATAGAATGGATCTACTATCCCCGTTTAAATTTAAAAAAATCATTTCCGTAGGCCTTTAAATGTGTTATATAAATAAAGTGGATTGGATTGGATTGGATTTTCAAATGACTGGTGTGAGTGAATACTTTCGGCAACACCGTGTAGTGTATTTGTGAATTTTGTTCCTCCACTTTTTGTAGGTGCAATTACGGTAATAAGAAATTTGGGACACCTAGTCGTAACTCTTTTACGATTACGGTTGCAAATAACGACTATTTTGATAATCTACTCGTCATTGATAACCTATTCAGTGGCTCTAACTTGGCCATCTGCTTTTAAATTTATCGTAAGATATTTTTAGGCATGTGCTACCTGACAAAGATGACTATTTCATTGAGAAATTATATATTATACAGTATTTATACTGTAACTGTGCTGCTCATCAGGCTGTTACAAAATTACATTTGTGTCCATTTAAAGGCCTACTGAAACCGACTACTACCGACCACGCAGTCTGTTAGTTTATATATCAATGATGAAATCTTAACATTGCAACACATGCCAATACGGCCGGGTTAACTTATAAAGTGACATTATAAATTTCCCGGGAAATATCCGACTGAAACGTCGCGGTATGATGACGTGTGTGCGTGACGTAGTCAGTTAAACGGAAGTTATGGTACCCCGTAGAATCCTATACAAAAAGCTCTGTTTTCATTTCATAATTCCACAGTATTCTGGACATCTTTTGCAATTTGTTTAATGAACAATGAAGGCTGCAAAGAAGACAGTTGTAGGTGGGATCGGTGTATTAGCAGCGGACTACAGCAACACAACCAGGAGGACTTTGTTGGAGAGCAGACGCGCTAGCCGGCGACCTCACCTTGACTTCCTACGTCTCCGGGCCGCCAAACGCATCGGGTGAAGTCTTTCGTCCTTCCGTCGATCGCTGGAACGCAGGTGAGCACGGGTGTTGATGAGCAGATGAAGGCTGGCTGGCGTAGGTGGAGAGCTAATGTTTTTAGCATAGCTCAGTGAGGTCCGGTTGCTAAGTAGGCTTCAATGGCGTCGTTAGCACAGCATTGTTAACCTTCGCCAGCCTGGAAAGCATTAACCGTGTATTTACATGTCCACGGTTTAATAGTATTGTTGATTTTCTATCTATCCTTCCAGTCAGGGGTTTATTTTTGTTGTTTCTATATGCAGTTAAAGCACGATGCTATCACGTTAGCTCGTAGCTAAAGCGTTTCGCCGATGTATTGTCGTGGAGATAAAAGGCACTGAATGTCCATTTCGCGTTGTCGACTCTCATTTTCAAGAGGATGTAGTATCCGAGGTGGTTTAAAATACAAATCCGTGATCCACAATAAAAAAAGGAGAGAGTGTGGAATCCAATGAGCCAGCTTGTACCTAAGTTACGGTCAGAGCGAAAAAAAAAAAGTATTTCACTGCATTCTAGTCCGTCACTCTAACGTTCCTCGTCCACGAATCTTTCATCCTCGCTCAAATTAATGGGGTAATGGTCCGAATAGCTCTAGCTGCGTTGAAAACAATAGGAAAATATGTCAGTGAACAACTGACAACGTCACGCTACTTCCGGTAGGGGCAAGGTTTTTTTTTATCAGAGACCAAAAGTTGCGAACTTTATCTATACTAAATCCTTTCAGCAAAAATATGGCAATATCGCAAAATGATCAAGTATGACACATAGAATGGATCTGCTATTCCCGTTTAAATAAAAAAAAATAATTTTAGTAGGCCTTTAAAAGCAAGGACAGGCCCAGTGCTGACATAAACAAAGTTGTTGTTTATGAAAACAATCTTTGTAAAAAAATAATAGCAATAAAAACCAACAACAAAGACCAAAGCTTTCTAACTTCCTCAAAAAGAGAAAATTTATCATTAATAATTATTGAATAATGATTATTATTGATGATTGATGATTATTAATTGATTACCTCCTGGCATTTTTCAAAATCGAATAGACTCAATACATTCTGAACATTTTAGCTATCTAAAAAGATGTATATTTATTATTTTATTATATTGGCGCCGTGGTGTTCATGTGTGTGTATGTGTATGTGTGTGATTGACGTTTGTTATTGTGCCTTCTTTGTACTACAAATTGACACTGATTCACACCTGAAGTTTCTGACAAATAAAAAAAACTACTTGAATTGATAAAGACAAAGTTTAGCTAGCGGACTTTGGCTAAAATTCACACAACCTCATCTGACACATGTTAGCTAGCTCGCAAGGCAACAAGCTTACTATCTTACTTTCTTTGAAATTGCATCCTTCAAATAGCTAAAGGTAAAAAAATGGATTGTCAATAGTAAATAATTTATTAATTCTCTTTGTACACAACATTATTTATCAACGACTTCGAAGATTCTTTATTTTCAATTGTTACAGTATATGGCGCCCAACCAGACTAAAGATAGATCCTGTTTCAAAAGTGAGCTAGATAACTCAGAATCAGCAACAATTGAATGTCAATAAAACCTCCAAAATCATGTTCTAGCCATTAGAACCAAAACGTCAAACTACTGGAGTTCCAAAATGTTTGGTGTAAAATTGGACACATACGAGTAATTTGTGTTCTGCAATGGATTTATATTTTGGTAACATTTAAATAGTGGGTGCCTGATTGATTGATCGGTTGGCTGATTGATTGATTCAATGGTATCACAGATATTTGTTCCAAAATTTTACAGGCATCAATCCAAATACCCATGTATATTGAATACAATTATTTCAGTAGCTAGAGGTATTCCTCTACCTGAGGGTTATCCTAGTTTAGTAGAGGTTAATGGTTTAACAGAGGCCCCAAATGTGTCTTATACCTAACCTGCATGAGTTTTAGTTTTGTTTTGTGTAATGAAGTTGAAGCACAGAGGGACCAAAGGAGAATGAGCAATCAGCTCGCCAGCAGGTTTAAAGCCTGTTAATGATGCAACAGTGCTAATCGTAATATTGTGTAATTGTAACGCTATGCTGAGGCTCTCTAACTTCATCATTTAGCAACACAGTCATGAAAAGGTGTAAAACAAAACGGTCAAGACGATGAAAACCATTTTGGATAGTATGGTTTGGTTCAGTTTGATAAAATGCAAACACAAGCCTGATAAAAGTCTACTAAATGAACAGTGTAAAATTAAAAAAATGCACTTAAAGTGTCCATTAATTGACATAATTGGACTACACTGTGTATTGTGAAATTATTTGCTAGCTTCTAAAAGTAATTGTGTGTGATGCATTTCAATTTTGTATCATTCTTCTTGACATGGTAATGTTCAGTGTTGTGGTTTCTGTGCTTTTACATCAGTGTCTAATGCCAGTGCCTTTTTGGCAAGGGGGTTTTCGTCACCTTAAACAAAAGCTGGGGTCAACTTAATTGATGCAATTAATGCTCATTAAGTTAAGTGTTTGCTGAACAGCTTTAAACCAAAGTCTCTTGGCTCCACTGAGGAGCTGAACTGGTAGAGCATGAAGCGCTTGAGGTTTTTTTTGGAATACTTCACAGGAATCCAAAAACGAGAGGAATAATTCGCTGCTCTACGGAACGTATAGAATAACTTAGCAGCAGGACTCAACTTCTTTGACGTTTTTCACCGTGGTGTGGCTTCGTTGCCAATGTTCACACAATACCCCATGACCAGTGTCCAGTTACAAGGACACCCCTCCCACCACAACGACTATATAATACAAAATCATTTAGCAGCAGGTGACGCATGAAAGAGCAGGCACAATCATCCAGACTAGATGTCATGTAAAAGTGCCTGTTTACACCGAGGCTGTCTGTGTGTGGTAATGCTTCAGTGCGTGTACTGTCCTTGACGTACAGAGCTAGCACTGTCAGCAGGTGTTTGGAGTAAAGCAGTGGAGTGTATAGCGCACACAATCCTGACTTTGAGGGGGTTGAAGATATTTTGCGCTCTCTTCTCTGGAATTAAATACACACCTTGTGGCTAGTGGAGGCCACAGCTGTGGAGTGAACAAACCCGAAAATGCCTCGCTCCAAAAACAATCTCAACCCCATCTCCAAATCTTCTATCTATGCCCCCTGGGCAGTGGCAGGGACCAACAAAATCCTCTCCTACTCTACTTGTGCATGTTTCATTTCCTCCAAGAAAGGACTATTCAGTCATTTTAAAGTAGCATGTTACACAGTCCAGGCTTTTTCTTTGATGAGCTTTAGTCCTAATCCTTCAAGGTTGTGCCATCAAAAAGAAAATGAAGACTACACAATACATGGTTGGAGAGTAAAACGCAATTGCTGGGTTTTCAAGCAGCTCTTACACATCAGGTGTATCACAGGAGCAGTGTGAGACCAACTGACAATATGGATTTCTACACAAAATCCACACATGGCTTTAACAAGCTGCTGGGACGCAATCTCAGCACCCAGCCAAGACTGAGGCTAGCTGCCCCACCTAAAGAGTAATTCACTCTCCAGCTAAAGCTGGATGGTCGGCTTGACCCAACAGCTCGAGCTGTCATTCACTTCTGACCTCCAGAAAGGTGTCAATGAAACATGTCCATGAGTAGTGAGCACAACAAAGTGCCTCACCTGGCTCTTGCTGACAGCTCAGCATTTTGAAGAGCAATAAGGAATCAACACAGGTTCATAGATTCAAATGATGGCCTTGTTCTGTGTTTGCCTCTGGCCTAACCAAGACATGGTAGCTGATGATAGTTGTAATATTGGAATACAATCAGTCATAATGTTGCATCATTTGACAATCTGCTCAGTATACTGCTAGCTGTAATTCTATACATTCTCATGAGAATTTGTCAGGAATATACTCAATTTGGTTTGAAATTGGATGTTTGTCGGGCACCTGTGGGAACCCCATGCGTAAAAGCGTGAACCTCCATACAATGATGTATCCTGTCTCAGCATGTACAAGGAACTCATACAAAAGATTCAGAACCATATTTCATTGTGAATTGTAAACATGTAAAAATTCCTCAATATATAAGTGAAATAGTATTGCATGTTACTTATATGGATATCATAAGTAAGAGTCTTCAAACATCACCGTACCACTGTAGTATCTTTTGACTTTGATTTATTTTGATCACAACAACCAAAAATACTCTCCAGGTATACAATGTTAACAATGTCTATATAAAAACAATAAAAATATGGTGTGTGTCCAAAAGGAGTTGCCCCATTATTCATATTTAATAATCTGATTATTTATCAACAACAGAATACATGACCAACAACATTCATCTAAAATGTATAATAGTATGTACGAATTATATGATTACAGAATACATGATTATTTATATCCATGAATACAAAAAAAAAAATTATACAAATAATAAATACAATAAACACTCATTTCATCAAATGTAGTTCATAAGAATAAAATATACCCTAAAGATATTTTATGTTTCCTCCTCTTTTTTATCAAACAAAGACATTGAAAATACATTTATTATTGTGGTCAGTTTCACTCAATCATTAAAATGGCCAGACAATTACCAAGAATATTGTCATTAGTCACAAAGTGAGCAATTTATATTTGCAAGGACTAGCCAGACTGTCTCTTCCGAGTATTTCAGTCATTAAAGCAAAGGCTGCCACAGTGCACTTATTTTCTCTACAGACTTAACATCTAGTAATGTTAAAACAAATGAAAATGAAGCCTTGACTTTACAGGGTCATAAAATTTATCAGAGCTTTGGAGAAGTATTCGTCTGATCTTTTCTTTTTTTTTTAACATCCTTTACTTCTTCAATTCTGTGAGGGAAAAGTATCCCTTTTGTCCAGCAAATATTTTGACCTTTACCAAATGGAGCCAGAGAGGCTGCACGGTTATTGCGAAGTATCAACTATCCTTATTTATGAATTCACAGCGTCTTTGTCACCTTCTCTGTAGCTAAACTCCCTCGGCTGGGCAGAGCAACATAATTTGCATAAATGCACATGGCAGGTAAACACACAGAAGACAGGCCAACCAATAACAGTCCAGCCTGCTTCTGACAACCCGCTTTATGTGGGGTGAAATTTCTAGTTGGAGTTTAGTGTCTGAATCGACTCGTGCACACAAGAGCGCCAACAAAAACATTGACAGTTCCGAGCATTAGAAATAGGAGGAGCAGGGAGAGTGTGTCGGATCAGAGTCCATTGCACAAATCTTACACTCACTGTGGGAGATTTGGCCCCGGGCCATGTTCCAGATTTGGGGGAGTTCCAGGTGTTAGTCAGCACTGTTATAAAGCTTATCAATCCTGCTTCACCAGCCAGCCTCTGTTCTTCCCTGAGATGGAGCAAAACTCATTTGAACAAAGCTACAAACACAGTAGACGTTTTTGTTGGAAAAAAATAAATAAATAAATAAATCATGTAAAAAGAATTGGTTGTCATGTTCAAGAAAAAAATCCATGTCTCTTTCCTTTCACATCTTCCCGCAGGGTCATTTGCGATATTTAATTTGCAAAAATGTCCTCTTAATGAATTTAATTTCCTCGTGCATATGATATGTGATAATTACTATGAAATTCATCAAGATAATTATATTACTCTGGCATTCAGGACAAAAGGTTCTAACAGCATACACTTTGGCTTTTTCTGGAGCAAGAGTTGATTTCATAGTCATGCTCATTGCCTATGACTACCAAATTATTAGCTGTATTGGTAAAAAAAAGAAAATAATAATTATATGTGGTGACAAATCAGCGCTTGGATAATTTAAATAGCCGTTTGGAAGGCTTTGATTGATTGATTGATTGAAACTTTTATTAGTAGATTGCACAGTACAGTACATATTCCGTACAATTGACCACTAAATGGTAACACCCAAATGCGTTTTTCAACTTGTTTAAGTCGCGGTCCATGTTAATCAATTCACGGTTTATACAGTGGTACCTTGATTTTCATATGACCCATCTTCGTAAGACTGGGTTTTCAACGAAAATTTCCGCGAAACGTTTGTTTCTGTTATCGTACAGCCAAACAAACTAGTAAACAATTTGCCAAAACAAGGAATCTGACTTGTTGGTGACTAAGTCTGTGCTTTTTTAAAAAAAAAAAAAAGTACAACTGCAAAATAAGCCACCATTTGGCCAAAGAAAGTTGGCCAGAACTTTAATGAAAAAGGTAAGAAACACTATTGAATTTAGAGAAAAACTTATGGAGGGACTGCCTGTTACAAAATGATTGTTATATAGATTCCTAGTAAACACGTTGCAGGGAAGTGGTTTAAGGGACACAGTCAAGGAAGTGAGCCAGTGCAGTGTGTGTAATAATTGTACCTGCTGCTGAAGTTTACAATAGAGATATGTGAGCAAGTTTACAGTTTAAACTGTCCACTCTTTAAGGTTAAGTTTGTAATGGACCAGAGCAGTGGTTTTCAAACGTTCCACCTCAGAAAACACTTGGCTCTCAAAGTACTACAATAATGACCAACAGTAAAATACAGTTGCATAGTAGGCCTACATATTCATTAAAAATAAGGCAGAGGTTTTATTTAAAAATTATATTTAATATTGTTGGCCACTCTAACATTACACACAGTTTGAACAGTAACACTGTGTTTGAATATGGGAAAATAAAACATTGTACTTTATTCAAGTGATTATTTGGCGTACCGATAGATGGAGCCTTCGTACCAGTACCAAAATTTAAGAATCACTGGACGAGAGTAAAACCGGTCTGTGTGGCATTTCATATACGGTATTGTATTGATAGTATTTAGTAGTCATGGGTCAAACGATACTGAAGCGCCAATGCCTTATAAAACACAATGAATGATACCGTGTACCTCTATCCTTCAATGTGGGTCTCACTTTAAGAAAAAAAAACAAGTGACTTATACAACTGCTGTGTCCTTTGACTGTCATACACCAAACCAAATGAAGTCGGAAGAGTGGCGTGTTGCAATCAAATTGTGTCTCCGTTGTCAGAGACACAAGTCCGATGTGTGGAATCATTTTGATCATTTTGTGCCAAATAAGGTAAACTTTCTTCCTTTCCTGTTTACTGTGAGCAGACATTACTGTATCATATTTCCCTTTTTCTGACTTATCAAGTCTCATCAAAACGGTAGTGCATTCTTTGGTCAAGCTTTAAGTGAAGGATGAAGCAAAAATACAGTATTACCTACTGTACAAGTAGCGAGTGAGCCGTACACTGATGGAGACATCATTTACCTATCACTAGTATCTACTACTCATGAAGGAAAACGTATCTCAGTTTTTTCATCAAGGATGTGAATAAACAGCTCATGCAACCAACTTTGTATTGGGCATCCATGTTAAGTGTACACATTTATTAGAATATTGATTTTATTGAGCTGGATAGCTTGCGCATACAAACTTTTTGAGGAATCTAACAACTCACAAGAGCTTACACCAAATCGTATTTATTAAAAGTTTATGAATGCTTTGAGGTAAATGGCGTGTAATAGGATTACACACTTTATTTTCAATATGAAAATCGTTCTAAAAGATTACATATTAGATCAGAGGTGTCAAAGTCATTTTAGCTCAGGAGCCGCATGGAGGAAAATCTATTCCCACGTGGGCCGGATGGGTAACATCATGGCATAATAACTTAAAAATACAACTACGACAACTTTACATTGTTTTCTTTGTTTTACTTTGGCCTTAAAAAGAACAAGCACATTCTGAAAATGTACATATCACAAATAATCCTCTTGACCAAACACTTCAAGTTAGTGGAAAATTCTGAGGAAAAAATGTGTGCCGTTTCAAAAAAACTACAAAGAATACAATGAACTTTGACTTAATCTCAATGTACCTACAAAGAAATGTAACTTTAAATCAGAGCCCATCTTGGATTGAACAAAAAACTAAATAAAGCATAACTTAAAACTCTTCTATGTATCAACTACCTCATTTGTAATTTCCACATATTAATCCTGTGCTAACTCAACAAACCATACAAACTGAGGTGGAAACTATTAAAGAGGGTTGAATTACTCCCTGCCTTCATGGCATCACTCAAAACATATGTGCAATATGTGAACAATTTCAACAAACTTAAAAGACTGACAGTATTGCAGTAAATCACAACTGTTCACTTTCTTTATACTTAGAAGACATTAATTTTCAAAGAACAATATCAATGTGCAGTGTTTCATGCAGCATTTTAAGTGGAGTTATCAATTGTTTATTTTACTCCTGTTTGTTTCACGTTGGATCGAAGGGGAGGAGTCGCAGCCCCGCTTTAGCGTGTACCTCTTGCTTGGTATACTTGCTCGCCTCTGTATAAACTATTTGCTTGCCTAACAGAATTACTGTTGCGACATCCAGTGGACACATTTGGAACAGCAGTTTATTTAATGTAAGAATGCAGTTCAATTTTACATTCAGTAAACTGGTCTCACAGGTCGCATTGAGCCTGTTCGCGGGCCTTATCCAACCCTCGGGCCGTATGTTTGACATCCCTGTATTAAATGATGTGCGTGCAGTAAACATGAATCAGTTAATTGAGTGGTCTAGTCAAAACCTCATCTGTATGTCTTAAGTTTATCCCAGTTTTGTAAAAGTCAAAGGTATAAGAATATGTGGCATAATATAAAAATTATTTGGTAAAGCTCCCAATGCAACATGCCATGTACTGTATCCGTGTCATACAAAGTCTGTGCTGGGTTGCCATCCGTAGGCAGTGAAGATCTGTAGAAAACAGGCTTAGACACACAGTTCTACATGAAAACCCTTCTTTTCCATGAGCTGATCCTTCTTTGTTCTGCATAAATGCCAATTACATAATTCTCTCTGGCATGCAAATCAGATTAGATGGGGCCATGGCAGATCACCTATACCGCTCAGTCTGGAGCTGCCTCCAAATCCTCAAGACAAGAGCTTTTTGGGACACCTCACGTCGATGCATTTAGCTAATTGGGTTTCTATTCAAGATGCAACAAAGTTAATACCTGTCTTAATTTTAAAATCCATGATTATATAACTAATGATTTTATTAGCGATGGCAGGCTTTCCAGGTGCAAAAAGGATTATTTGAGTGCAGAGAGACATATTCTGGATATGTGGTGTTTTTTTTTTTTTTTTATAGAGAAACATCAAGGGTATTATCAAATGTTAGAGATGTCCAGGAGTATACATGACATACAATATCAGGGGGATATTTGTATTCTGGGAGGAGACACTGACATTCAGCTTGTGGGCACTGATGCCCAGAATCATGCTGGGGAACGGAACTAATGCAAATTAGCAAATCGAAGAAAAGTGACACTTTGCTGCTGGCTCTAGGAATTCATCAGGAAAATGGAAAATGATGCAGCAGTGCAGTACAAGCAGGAAAAACACAAAAATGGGCTCTTGGTATGCTCTCCTGTGTGTGTGTGTGTGTGTGTGCATGCGTGTGTGTCTTTGCATTTGTATTTTCCTTTAGGTTGTGTGTGTGTGTGTGTGTGTGTGTGTGTGTGTGTGTGTGTGTGTGTGTGTGTGTGTGTGTGTGTGTGTGTGTGTGTGTGTGTGTGTGTGTGTGTGTGTGTGTGTGTGTGTGTGTGTGTGTGTGAGTGCCTAGGGAACTGAAGAGCAGAACCAGCCACAACTTGCCTGATGGCAGAAGAACCTTTCCCAGTGTGAACTCTGAGGATGCAGATGACAAAAAAAGAAAAGGAAATAAAACGTTTGGGGTGTTACAATGTATTACCACAAAACTCTTCAAAGGCAAAGGATTTCCATTGATATTCATGATTGTACAAAGTGTGTGTGCGCGTGCGTGTGTGTGCAAGTGTGTAAAAGTGAAGCAGACTCATAGATTGTCCATAAATAGTGTTTAGGTTGTGAGACTAAAGGTCCTTAAAAAAAGAAATAGCTTTTTATAACTAAATCTGAAATTGGTCAGATATTAAATGTGAAAACAAATTGGGTTGAAACGTTAAAACACGGTTTTGTAAAAAGGAAAATCAGGCTCCAGGCACTGTTCTGACTTTATTGAAGTGTGCATACTCCAAGTGTGAACGCCAAGGAATATCATATTAGCATGTTACATTTTGTGTTAATAAATGCATAACCACATTCCTCCTGGCGCTCTTTTGTTGATGTATTACGGCGCACACAAGACTGCTGACATTAGCTTGACAGTTAACTTGAATCTACGCCTATTAAAATGTTATTTTCGACTTCATGATGAACAAAAATACAACAGCATTTTTTTGAAAAAGTTGTCGACTCAAAAATAAACGTAGTGACCGATATCTTTAAAATATGCTGCATTATCAAAAAAATCTTTGAAAACGGAAAATGTATTAAATGTAATTGCAACTCACAGCAGCATAATAGTGTTGGGAAACTCTCATAGACTAGTTCTGTAACTGACAATTACATAGTGGATGCCAAAAATCAAAGAACATGATTTTTTCAGCTATATCCACTGAATCTGATACGTCACTTGCTCACTCGGCCTCGATGCAAGCAGACAGTCACATTATAGAAATATATAATATATAATATATAATATATATATATATGAATGAATGAATGATCTTTATTGTCATTGTGCATGTACAGGTACAGGTCCAACGAAATTTAGATTGCTTCCCTGAGGTGCTTTGCATTTTTTTTAAAAAGAAGAAACCACACAATATACAAAAACAACACAATATACACAATATGCAATATACAATGTGGCCTAAGACCACTCTAAGAGGCAAAGTAAAAGAAAACGAGACAGTAAAAAGTATAAAGTGACTAGAGAGGAGTAATGCTGAATCCCAGTGTGCTAAGGGGGTGGGAGTCAGCATTTCCTACCTCCTATGCTGTGCAGGCATTTTATTTTGGATTAATTGTGTGAATAAATATGATAAATATTGTCCAGTTGGCATGTAATCGCTGATTGCACAGTCCCGGATCGTGATTGACCGGTGGCTTCCTCATGTTGCACGTGAGGGAGTTTTTTTTTGTTTTTTTTTGTTTTTTACAATTTAGCTGCGTTTAGTGCATTTATGGCCCGGGGGTAGAAACTGTTCCTGAGTCTATTTGTGCGGGTTCGCATGGTTCTGAAACGTCTGCCAGAAGGCAGCCGATCGAAGTGGCTGTTGCCGGGGTGGGACGGGTCCTTCAGTATGTTGGCTGCCTTCTTCAGGCAGCGGGAGTTATACAGTTCTTCCAGGGAGGGGAGGGGGCACCCGATGATTTTTTGGGCCGAGTTGACGACCCTCTGGAGAGCTTTCCTCTCTGCTGCTGTGCAGCTGCAGAACCATACGCAGATGCAGTATGTGAGGATGCTCTCCACAGAACAGCGGTAGAAGGACACCAGCAGATCCTGTCTCAGGTGGAGATTCCTGAGTACTCTCAAGAAGTAGAGCCTCTGCTGTGCCCTCTTGACGATGGCCGTGGTGTTGGTCCTCCAGGACAGGTCCTCATCCAGGTGAACTCCCAGGAAGCGTAGGGATGAGACTCTTATATATATGTGTATATATATATATATATATATATATATATATATATATATATATATATATATATATATATATATATATATATATATATATATATATATATATATATATATATATATATATATATATATATATATATATATATATATATATATATATATATATATATATATATATATATATATATATATATATATATATATATATATATATATATATATATATATATATATAATATATTGTATACTGTATATATTCCAAAAACATGCATGCTAGGTTTATTGGAGACTGTAAATTGTCCATAGATATGGATGTGAATAATTGCTTGTATATATATGTGCCCTGCAACCGTCCATGCTAGATTTGATTAGTCTGTCAATGAGCTTATCCATTTTACGTTAGCATTAAGCTAGCGGCATTACAGCTCAACCTTCATTCTGCATAACTGTTTTGCTTTTTTTAGCTTATTCTAAACTAATTTATTAATTTAACGAGATTCCTATTTGTATGTGTACTTCATATGTGTATATATAATGTACTTAGTGGACTTGGTTTTACAGTGACTTCATTGTGGGGAATAGCAAAAAAACACATCAAGTTATTTATTTAATTTCTAATTCAAAGGACTGTTTATGGCAAAGGAACTTGCAAATTTCAGGGAGGGCAGAATATAGTGTAGCCTGTATCACCTTTTACAATAAGCAGCAACAATTGAAATTGCATTCACTGGCAGTCTACCAAGTGAAATTGGCTGTGTTAAACATTGCCAATAAAGCTGTTTCTGGTTCTGATAATATAAGAACAAAAATATATGTTAATATTAGGGTTGTCAAACGATTAAAATATTTAATCGCGAATAATCGCATTGTTCATATCATTTTTCGTCATGAATAAATGTACTCTATACAGATAATTTTCAGGGGGGTGGCTTCATATTGCTGCATGACAATATTTTAACCTTCTCTATTATGTGCATTATGTAATATTCAGCCTGCTAATCATTCTGTAATTGAGGACACGACCAGAACATGTTATTAAAGAATTTACACAATATTTCAGCTACTTAGTGTATGTGTAATGTGTATGTTAGTGTGTTATGGGTGTCATTTTTCCCATGGTCTGTGAACACATCGTGTCGGCGGAGAATGAACAAGTGTTGTGTGTCTATGAGTGAAGCACGGAGGCAGACGTGTGTGCACGGAGGAAATAATTGTTGGTATTGGGCCCATTGTTAGCATAAAATTGGCCATAAAAGTTAAAAAGAGCGTCAGACTTTGTTTGTTTTCTTCTGGACGCTGCAATACATTACATTACTTAATTTTTTTAGGTGTGGCGGCTAATATGAAGCTCATACATTAAGGAGAAACCCTAAACGTAGTTAAACCGGGTGTATAGCCGAGCGCTTTTATTTTGAGGCCGGAAAAGTGTGTGGAAAAAGTCTCCTTTCGACATTCTACCCACCCTCTTTCATTTCTTTTTAGCTTTTATGTTATCTTACTTACTAAAGCAGTCACAGTAACAATCTGAATGTTATTTTATCACTGCACCTTAACCGTAATCTGAACACGGAAGTGAAGCACCACCCACGTCTTTCGACACGCGCAGCAGGTGTTTGCTGCAGGGATGTCTCCTCTTCTCACGGCAAAAAATAATCCTTTCTTGTCGGGAGAACAACTTCCTATGGTTTTGAACCTGATATTTCCATAAGGTTGACTTTATTTTATCAATTTCT
The DNA here is from genome assembly GCF_033978785.1 of Entelurus aequoreus. NCBI lineage: Eukaryota > Metazoa > Chordata > Actinopteri > Syngnathiformes > Syngnathidae > Entelurus > Entelurus aequoreus. Next base: position 37,380,914 of record NC_084735.1, read on the forward strand.
GCTCGCTTGTGGCTCATCTGTAACAAGTGAACTGCAGCCAAGTTCCACCGCTACAGCATGGCTCAAGGGTCAAAAGAAAGTGTTCGTGTTAATCGGCCATTAAAAAAATGTGTGTCGTTATTTAAATGTATAGTTAACGCCTTATCGCATTAACTTTGACAGCCCTAGTTAATATTAATAACTAATAACACATATGTGTTTCAAATATACATAAAACATATGTTTAGCCTTTTTAAAGAAAATATATGCATCAATGCAAATCAAAATTATTATCATATAGATGACTATGTCTCACTTATAAAGTGGCAATCTAGGGGAAATCCTGAACTTCTCATACAAATCACACAATTCTGGCTTCACAATAATAGCACAACGCATCACCTCTGGTCTAACCACCAAAACAATGAAACATCGTCGTAAATTACTAACATGTTTTGTCAAAAATGTTTTTGTAATGTAATCTGCGATATTTCTACCTAAATAAATGTTTATATTATTATACATGTATATGCTATATTAGGTGTATATTATTTTATAACCTGTTCTGATTGATAGTTAGCAATTACAGAATGTTTGGCAAGCTAAATATTATTATTTTATTAATTAATAGAGAACGTTAAAAAATTGTCATGCAGGGAAACTAATACCATTCACTTTACAATATGTATTGTACAGAACATCGGAAGCATTCATTCAGGTAGAAATATCACCGATTACATTACCAAACATTTTTAACAATCAAAGCATGATCGTAACAATTCATATTTTGTTATTAATCCATGAAACTGGTATCTAAATGGTGCAATTTCTCTCCTTTGAATGCAAGTGTTTCTATAGCAGGAATACAATTAATGTGTTCTACAGAATACAAAATCTGGAAAGACGCCAACCAATGTATTTTTTTTATTGTCATTAAAAGGATTTTCATATCTTTTTTGTGTTGAGCGGTTTAAAAAAGCATAATCTTTAAAGAACATTTCATCAAAGCAAACTAATTGTCCAGTCATGGTAATATAAATGTGAAAATTATCTGTGTAGGGTAGAGTTATATTAATGACAAAAAATATTTTTATCTGTGATTATTGCGATTAATTTTGAGTTAACTATGAACAAACTGTGGTTAATCGCGAATAATTAATTTAATCATTTGACAGCCTTAATATATATGATATATGTTTGTATAAATGATATACATATAAATGTATATAATACATATAGATACATTATATATATATATATATATATATATTGTGGCGGGCACTAGGACCATGCTCACACTCAGCAGAATGGGTGTGGTTTTATGTACCTTCTTGGGCACACTATAAAAGTGCATATTGTGTTTTATTGTACATTCTTATGTTGGCATTCTTACAATAAAGACCTCAAAGAAACAACGCTGTGTTTCTTGCATTTGCCACATTGGTGACCCCGACAATGTTTCACGCAGAAGAGGAAGCTGTGTCTTCATCGGCCATGTCGCCCCAACTCCAGCAACCTGCATCCCCCGCGGGGACAAAGCTTCCGGAGTTCTGGCAGAGCGACCCGGCATCATGGTTCCAGCACATCGAGGCACTTTTCCACCTGCGAGGAATCGCCGGCGACGACTCCCGGTATTACTTGGTCGTAACAGCCCTCGACCAGGCGACCACTCGCCGCGCCATGCAGCTGTTGCGAACGCCTCCACAGCGCGGCAAGTACGCAGCCCTCAAGAATCTTCTGCTTCAGAGATTTACTCTAACTGACGCTGAGAGGGCAGATAGACTTCTTTCCCTGCCCGGTTTGGGCGATAGCACCGCCTTGGATCTAATGGACAGTATGCTGTCGCTGCTGGGCTCCGAGGAGGGCAGGTTCATTTTCCCGCATCTTTTCTTGCGGCAGCTACCACCTGCGGTCCGTGCGGTGTTGGCTAACTCCGCTTCTCTGGCCTCCGGCGACTACCGGGGCTTGGCTGAAGAAGCTGACCGGGTGCTTCTGGCTTCCAGACGGTTTGCCGTGCAGAGCGTGGAAGCGCCCCCCCTGCAGACGATGGAGAACGCAGACCCAGCGGTAGCGGCGGGAGTCGCTACCCGGAAAAGGCGCGAAGCGAGCCAGTGCTTCTTCCATCAACGTTTTGGCGCCAAAGCTCGACGGTGTGTCCGTCCATGCTCCTTCACGGCCCCGGGAAACTCCAACGCCAGCGTTCAGTAGCAGCTGTGGGCGCCGGCGAAGCAAGCGAGCTGCTCTTCATTGCTGACTCGTCGTCAAGGAGACGTTTCCTGGTGGACTCCGGTTCGCAAGTCAGCCTGTTACCTGCCACGGACGCGGACAGGGCGACAGGTGGCTGCGGGCCGCTGCTGAATGCCGCCAACGGCTCGTCGATCGACACTTTCGGCTCCAGGTTGGTGACTGTGTGCTTTCATGGACGCAAATTCCAGTGGGACTTTATCATCGCCGCCATCACGGTTCCCATTATTGGCGCGGATTTTCTGTGTGCTAATGGACTGCTTGTTGATGTTGCTAACCGCCGATTGATTGATGCTGTGTCTTTTTCAACTTTTACATGTAAGGCGGGGGGACTTGGACCGTTAACACACGGTAATTATTTGGTATCTGGTGACGTTTTTCAGCGTTTGCTGGCGGATTTTCCGTCATTAATCACTCCCGCTTTTTCCACCGCGGACACTAAGCACGGTGTCGAACATTTCATTCCCACGGTGGGCCCGCCAGTTTTTGCGCGCGCGCGCCGTCTTGACGCAGCTAAATCGACCATTGCTAAAGAGGAGTTTGCTACTATGGAGCGTTTAGGCATCGTTAGGCGTTATAATAGCCCATGGGCCTCGCCCTTGCACATGGTGCCCAAGTCAGACGGTTCCTGGCGGCCTTGTGGGGATTTTCGCCGCCTTAACAACATCACAACGCACGATCGGTACCCTATTCCGCACATCCAGGACTTTTCGGCGCACCTGGCTGGCGCCGCCATTTTCTCGAAGGTAGACTTAGTTCGTGGTTATCACCAGGTGCCGGTGCGTGCCGAGGACGTGCCCAAGACCGCAGTAATAACCCCGTTTGGGCTTTTTGAGTTCCTGCGTATGCCTTTTGGCCTGAAGGGGGCAGCACAAACCTTTCAGAGATTAATGGACTCACTTTTGCGCGGCCTCAATTTTGTGTTTGTTTATCTGGACGACATTTTGGTGGCGAGTCCTTCAGCCGAGGAGCACCAGTCACACCTAACACAGGTGTTCACACGTCTTGACGAGCACGGCCTGATCGTCAATCCTTCTAAATGTCAGTTTGGGCTGTCAGAGATTGATTTTTTAGGTCACCGTATTTCGTCACTGGGTACGATCCCTCTGCCTTCAAAAGTGCAAGTGGTGGCAGATTTTCCTCGCCCCTCCACTGTCAAAGCTCTGCAGGAATTTTTGGGCATGATTAATTTTTATAATCGTTCCTTCCTCGCGCTGCCCACCTCCTGCAGCCTCTTTATGGTGCCCTACGGAACAAAAAGGCAAGCGATTCCCTCGAATGGTCTCCTCAGCGAGTCCAAGCTTTTCATAGGGCTAAATCCGCGCTCGCAGAGGCTGCTCTCCTCGCCCACCCTGTTTCCGCGGCGCCTGTGGCTTTGACAACGGACGCGTCTGATGTCGCCGTGGGCGCTGTGGTTGAGAAACGGGTGGCGAATGTATGGCAGCCCCTTGCGTTCTTCAGTCGTAAACTGCGAGATAACGAGCGGAAGTACAGTGTATTTGACCGAGAGTTGTTGGCACTGTATCTTGCAACACGCCATTTTCGTTTTCTGTTGGAAGGTCGGTCCTTCACGGCTTTTGTTGACCACAAACCCCTGACGTTTGCCATGTCAAAGGTCACAGAGCCTTGGTCAGCCCGTCAGCAGCGTCACTTGTCGGCCATCTCAGAGTTCACTACGGACATTCAGCATGTGGCCGGTAAGGCCAACCCTGTGGCTGACTGTCTCTCACGCATACTCGTGTGTCCCGTGCAGCTCGGTTTAGATTTAGGGTTATACACATTTGCTAACAATGGTAGATCGTACTACCAGATGGCCGGAAGCAGTTCCTCTTTCCTCCACTGCCTCGGTAGACGTTGCTCGCGCGTTTCTGTCAGCCTGGGTTGCGCGTTTTGGCACGCCGTCTGATATCACCTCGGACAGGGGATCCCAGTTTGTGTCAGAGCTTTGGTCAGCGTTGGCCCAGTCCTTGGATGTGCAGGTGCACCATACTACAGCCTACCATCCCCAAGCTAACGGCTTATGTGAACGTTTTCACCGGTCGCTTAAGGCGGCTTTGCGTGCAGCGCTCGTTGATAGCAATTGGATTGACCGTTTACCTTGGGTTATGCTCGGGTTGCGCTCAGCCCCTAAAGAGGATCTTGCAGCGGCCCCCGCTGAATTGGTGTTCGGTCAGCCACTACGCGTTCCGGGGGAATTTTTACCTGAGGGTTGTACCCCGCGACCTTTTCCCTTTTTGACGAGGGGTTCCTTGGCTCCCGGCCCGATTCACCACTGTTTCCCTAAGTCATTTGTGCCATCGGAGCTTAAATCTGCCCGTTTTGTCTTCGTACGTCACGACGCCCACCGTTCGCCCCTCCAACCGCCTTACGATGGCCCATTTAGGGTGCTGGAACGCGGTCCTAAAAACTTTGTGCTGGATATGGGCGGGCGCAGGGAATGCGTTTCTCTGGACAGACTTAAACCGGCGCATTGTGTTGCAGGTGAAGAATTACTGCCGGGCCAAGTCCCCCGCCGAGGTCGCCCCCCAAAATCTGTTCGGGTTGAATGTCTTTCGCCTCCCCCGGACCCTGATGTTTGTTCTGCTCCACAAGGCACACCCGCTTCGCGGGATGGACATTGTAGCCGTTACGGCAGGCGAGTGAGGCCCCCTGACAGGTTTTCTTTGTCCCCATAACTTGCTGTCTGGGTGTATATATATATATATTGTGGCGGGCACTAGGACCATGCTCACACTCAGCAGAATGGGTGTGGTTTTATGTACCTTCTTGGGCACACTATAAAAGTGCATATTGTGTTTTATTGTACATTCTTATGTTGGCAGTCTTACAATAAAGACCTCAAAGAAACAACGCTGTGTTTCTTGCATTTGCCACAATATATATATATATATATATATATATATATATATATATATATATATATATATATATATATATATATATATATATATATATATATATATATATATATATATATATATATATATATATATAAATAAATATATAAATATATATTCAGCGAGATTCTCTGACATTGAACTGAATGACAACTGTACTGTACTTTTATTAACCCAGTTAGTCCAGGTGGGTATTAACAGCACAGAAAATAAACTGTTTAAGTAGCACAGAATTACATAACATTAATAAAATAGAAAAATGTGTAAAATTAATAACATAGCTGTGCAAATAATACAAACTGTATCAAACTCATAAATTTGCAGGCAGGCACTTTTTAATTCCCAGTTGACTATGTAATGGACTGTCACATACGTAAGGTTCTGGTCAGCGCCAAGTTAATGACCTGACTTAATTGTGCGGCTATGATCTTTCTCACTTCAGCATACATTTTTGGCAACATTTCTCATGCGCAATATGACCGGCTTGGCAACTCGAGAACAGTTTTGATTTGGGCTTACATGGTAAACAATTAAAATTAATGTTTTATCCAGACGCATACATTTGTCCAAATGTGGCCAAGTAGACGCATTGTGGGTTCCCTGGACATTGTCTACATCGCTAAAAGAAAAATCTAAAGAAGAGAATCTGCCATCTTCCACTAGTTGTTTTAATATATAAATTGCCCACTTCAATATTCCCTCTTCACTTCTACGACTCTCTTGTGGTCCTTTGGGATGTCTGTTGTGATTTCCCTTCCTGGTTCCATGACCCGCCCTATGTTGCCTCTGATTGGCCTGTTCCTAATGTTTTTCCCTAATGTCAACCAATCATGGATGTTCTTATACACATCTTGGAAGGAGAAAGGGGAGGGGTTTAGTAGCCCATGGAGTGCTGAGAGGGAGTGGGAAGCAGGGGAGAACAAGGAACACAACAAATAAGCGGTGTGTGGTCATTTTAACGTGAAATAAATTATATTGATATTACAATATTTTCTTAATTCATATCTTATTTAAAAATATATTGATATATCTTACAAACTCGATATATCACCCAGCTATAATACGTGTGTGTGTGTGTGTGTGTGTGTGTGTGTGTGTGTGTGTGTGTGTGTGTGTGTGTGTGTGTGTGTGTGTGTGTGTGTGTGTGTGTGTGTGTGTGTTTGTGTTTGTGTTCATTTATACTATATATACCCTATTCTCCAGGTTATACTCTGCCTCTCATCCAAAGTCAAAAAGGATAGGCACTAGCCCACCATCATTAAAGCTGTATAGAATATGTATGGATGAATACCATTATTGCAGATTTTTCACATTCACTTAATGAATTGATGGGTAAGTGTTCATTGCTGTCTCCTCAAAAACAGAAATGTGCATGCTGTATGTTAAGAGTGACAGGTAAATACCATAAGCAGCCATTTAAATGTTCGAGCTACATCATTTCTCAATGACTCCGTGAGTGCCCATAATTTGCTGTTTACTAACAATGTTGTGAACAAATCAATAAAAGAACGAGTTTTAATAGAGTGCTGTAAACTGGCAAAAACACTACATTACAGTGACAACACCCTTAGTGGTTTCCTTTCACTGAGAGAAACTCTGCCAGCAAAAGTTCCGGGTCCAAGTAAATTATTTTCAACTTTGCTACGGTTTGATTTCATGCTACTGGGATTTTAAATCTTACATCTACACTGCTTTTGTGTGTAATTAGTTTTATAGAGCAAAACATTCATAGATCCTTTTGATGACGGTGTATTACAAAAACGCTTTTCGTGGTATGATAATACAATGTCTACTGTCTACACTCAAACACACCTGTCACATCCCCAACACGGTGCTGTTTAATTGAAACACCTTGGATATACCTTGGTATCATACAGCCATGGTTGCACACAGCATGCCACAATTAGGCTAATTATGCAAGTAAATTAGCTGCTAACTGCTGTGTAGGTCTGCTGACAATGAGCTCAGCCCATGACAGCGTAAAAGAGGCTCATGACGGGACAAAGACAGGAGCACCAAAGCATATATATAGATATAGCACGGATCTGAATACTACAAAAAAATATGTATGTACGTTAGGGCTGCAAATATTATTTGAATAAATCGATTAATTTGATTATATATTAAAAAAAAAAGTTTCAATGTATAATCTGTTGCTTCAATAAATATTTTTTGGCATTTTATTTTTACATACAAAGTGTACAAATTTTAACATTTATAAAATCTCAGTATCTGGAACTTAAATATGCAGACATTGTTTCTGCATGGCTTTCGCAGAAGAGCGCACAGGATGGCATGTGGCTGCTGTGATGTCTGTAGCAGAAACAGCAGAAATGGTAAATAAATGGTAAATGGGGTATACGTGTATAGTGCTTTTCTACCTTCAAGGTACTCAAAGAGCTTTGATACTATTTCCACATTCACACATTTACACACCGATGGCGGGAGCTGCATGCAAGGCCCTAACCATGACCCATCAGGAGCAAGGGTGAAGTGTCTTGCCCAAGGACACAACGGACGGGACTCAGATGGCGGAAGCTGGGATCAAACCTGTAACCCTCAAGTTGCTGGCATGGTCGCTCTATCACCTGAGCCACGCCGCCCCCAAAATGTTGTTTATGTTGTTGTTTTTTAGTAATGCCCACATCTTAAAAGTCAAATTTCAATGTTGATGATGTATATTTATTAGAAAAAAGAATAACAGGAATTGATAACAGAAAATTGTTTATTTCAACATTTGTTCCTGTAATACTCATTCAGGCTGTAAAGTGTGTTTTATATGATTACTCAATTCATAGAACAAACTAATCTGTATACTTTTTTTTTACTAAAATAATTGATAGCTGCAGCCCTAATGCACATCCTTGTTTTGACATTAAATTGTATTTTACAATGGTACCTTGGTTTTGGTATGTTCCACTTTTCCAATGATATGGTTATCAACCAAAATGTTATGCCTAGTCTGTTTTCCCGCATAAAATTCTGCAGACTCGAGTGCCCAAAAAAAGACTGTCATGCGTTGGTGACGCTCTGTACTTTTTGTATTGAGCACTATTGTACAATAAGCCACCATCAGGCATGTGATTTGACCACAATGAAAAAGACTGAAAACATTTCCGGGGGTCTGGGGGACGAAGGCCTCCAGCCAGGCCCCCCGAAGCTCCTGGTTTTTCACCAATTTAACATGCAAAAATTAACAAAGACAGCACCATTTGAAGAAAATATTTTAGTGTTTAAAGACATGAAAACATCATTAATAGAACATACATAACCCAATTATCCTAATGAATCACTGTATATGGTTCAGTCCCAACAGTATTTAGTCACTAATATTTACATCTTGTGTTCATTTCACATCCACAGGTGTCACATCAATCAGTGTTATTATCTACAGTTTATTTACAGTATTACCACATTACTTCAGTTCATGTAATGTAATGTAATGTAAACATTTCATTCTTTTCGCCAAAATAGGATATATATTTATGAAAATAATTAAACATGTTTAGTATTGTTTACTCATATTTGAAAATAGGAAATAATAATAATGTGAGGACACTGACATATTGCATGAAACAAGTGTGAAAATATTTACCTTCAAGATTGTTACACCACTGACAATAGTTTCAACAGACTACAAAATAACATAATATTACAAAATAGTATTATATGCAAATGTATTTCAAATAAATTGTTAACTGGAATCAATAATGCGACTCTTTGAATTTCTGTAATTTCATAATATATGTTCACATGGCTTTTTATTTTTAGAAAAACCCATTTATATTTCGCAAAGCAATAATTGGTTAATATTTAAAACAAACATGCGTATTTCGTAAGCAAATATTTTTTAGCTTACCTCATTATTAACAACCCTGTCTGCAACTAAAAGTGGGTGGATCTTTCCTCTCGATGTCTACGGCAGTTGATGTAAACAAAAGATGAAGTCCGTAAGGTTTGCTCACTTTCGGTTGACATCCAAAAGTACCAGCTAGTGAAAAGTTTGTTTTCCTTGCTTCAAGTTGTTTCATATGTTTTTGGCGTTTCGCATGTACTTCCAAAGCCTTGAAACCTCGTGATCCATAGTCAATATTATCATGACACCACGTGCACAAAACCTTTCCGGGACGATCGATTTTCCGAATAAAATCACCGACCAAAGTCGTAACTTTCTTCTTCCCAACAGTATCAGTGATTTCCCTTTCCATCCAGTCCCATCGGAACTTATTTTTGACATGTTTATCAATTTCTTTTACTCGTAAAGCGTCCTTTCTCTCGAGAACCGACATTGTTTACATATGAAAAATGGCCGTAATAACCATTATGAATGATGACGTTATTAACGTCATCATTCATAACAGATGTCCTGATTGGTCACAAGGAACATATCGACCAATCAACTACGGCGTAATATAAACTACATCTCGAATCTTGATTTAGGGTCGGAAAAAAAACCGGAAAAACGGGAGATAATTTTTTTTTTTCCCCCGAGGATAAAAAAGACGGAATTCCAACTTTAGACGGAAAAATCACATGCCTGCACCATAGGGCGAAAGACAGTTACAAGTGACAGCACTTTCATAAAGAAGGTGGGAAACACAATAGAGAGTACAACACTCAGTACAGAACAAAGTATGAAAGAGATGTCGGCTTGTCTTTCACCTCCTCAACACCCTCTACGCTTGTCGACGTCCACGCCACCAATAATTCAATAAAAGTGATGTTAAATGTTAATTTATCAATTTCATTCATCATTTATATGTATTGTGTATTGCTTTATGTTGCACAAAATATGTAGTGTTCCAATATCAGTCCGATATCAGCAACAAAATAACAATCCGATGGCATTGGCTTGCATGTAAAATCTCCGATATGAGGACCGATATAAAAAAAGTTAAAAAGTTAAAGTACCACTGATAGTCACACACACACTAGGTGTGGTGAAATTACTGGGAGGTGAGGGGAGCAGTGAGCAGCAGCGGTGGCCGCGCTCGGAAATCAGTCCTGAAGTGTGTTTAAAGCTAGAGAGCCAGTTAACAGCTGAATATCATCCAAAAAGCACACACGTTTGAGGTTTTCTTGTATGTTAGTTAAGTGATTTAAAATGGATGGATGGATGGAATTTATAAAAGGTAAACTGATAGTCTACAGGCTGTGTAGCATCTACACAAGCTATACATACATAAAAAGTGTCCTTAATTGAACAATATTGCAGTCTAAAACACCCCATTTGTCGATATAAACAAGTATCAAATATCTTTAGTTGCATATTACTTACATAAAACAGTCTTCAAGACAGAAGCGCAATAGAAAGTATTCAATAACAAACGTGACTGTATTATTCAATTTACTGCGACAAAACAAAACAAATTACCACCCGACTTAAAAAGCAGTAATCAAAAGGTTACTTTTTTTCATACCTACAATTGTTCTTTGAGTAATTTCACCCAATCAAACCTTTTCTAACTTTCCACAATATGAAATAATGAATATTGGTATCGGCCAATACTCAAGGCTCTAATATCGGTATTGTATCGGAAGTGAAAAACATTGTATATCTGGATACCTCTGTACACAATTATAATTATTTTATATAAAATGAGTGTGTGTTATTATGCTTGGTGCCTGGAATGCATTAACTTGATTTCTTATGGGAAAATTGCTTTGGGTTTTATACAAAAAATTAGGAATCCAACAAAGTTGTGTAAGGATTTATTTATAAAGCTATCAAACAACAATGCATGCCCTGAAAGTTTGGCTTTTGGGTCATGCAAAGATATAGACCTATAACCTCCAGGATTTAAGGCAGAGATATTCAATTACATATTTTTGGGGGGTACAATTCCAGACCGGACTTTTCCCTTCAGTCTTTTTTGTATATTCCAGAGAACTAAAGTCAGAAATTGTCTAACAACATTAGACATTTTATTTTGGTTTATTTATTATTTCAGAGTTACAGAAGTGCTCTGCTGTTTTAAAGACATTCTGCAAAAAAGGTCTATGACAACACTCAAGTGTTTTTAGAAATCTACTGCAAAAGTTTTTCTGAACTGAACTCCCAGGCGACCAGTTGAATAGCCCAAATAATGAAAAAAATAGGACCTAAAATGGAAACTTGAGGAAAACTACTAGTATAACTAAAGAATTTGAAAAAAATACTACTGACTGCATCTGAAGTAAACAAGCTAGAGCAACACCTTGGTTGCATAAATCACCAGTTTGGACGCCAGTGTTATATGTTTACTAGCGAGTTTAAAATGCCAATGCAAGGATCTGCCAATGTGTTTACAGCGGTTCAAGTTCCTCTATGCAACAAGAACACTAGTGTTTTTATGAATGTGTGTCATTTCCTTATTTGGGTGTTTTTTGTGTGTTGTGTTATTCTCCATCCTATTTTATAAAGTGACGGTTTAGAATGTGCCTGAATTTTGCAAGATAGTAACACCTCAGCAGTGCGCAAGTGAAATGTTGGAATGGAATACTCCACCAGAAAGAAATGCGAAGAACTGTGAGAAACATCTGAAACACAGATGTCTAGCGGCTGTTTCTCATAACGCTTCCTCTTCTTCCAACATGATGAGCAGTCGCTCGCTATTCATATGCTAATGCTCAATCAGGCTGTCCAATCCCAAACTATTTCCCACCACATTCTCTTTTTTTCCTAAGCAATCAATTTACCTTGGAGAGAGATAAATGTTTAAAGAGTCACATAAGAGGCACGCTCAGAAAAATGTGATATAGGGTGGTGAAAAAAAAACAAAAAAACTACTAAGACAGAAAAGAGGCAGTAGGGAAATAGCTGGATAATGCTGGTATAAACACACAAGTGTGCCTAGGAAGGCTTGACCGAAGCTCATTCCCATCTAAGCTGAGTTTCCCTCCACTGCAGGAGGGACTTCCAACACCTTCAGCTGCAATATAAATGTTAATAGAGTTCAGGGTAGGAAAACGAGGCAAAAACAAACAAATGTCGTATTCCATGCTTTGGGGTAGCAGGAGGGCCCTGCCATTGAGCGCTATAACTGCATGTGTTCATGTGTGCTCATTTGTGTGTCTGTGTAAGCATGTATAACGGGAGCAAAAGCCTGGGAATAAAATAAGGCTTCACATACAACCGGCCTCCAGGGGTGGAACCTCAAAAATTCAACCGAAAAAACATGTTCTGTATACTACAAAATAAGACAATAAGAATATGGCTTTGAGGTTCAGCACTGTTTCAAACATGAACCCTGAAACCAAAAAATGCACACTGAACATCTAAAGTGGACCCATTGTAGAGTGAGTGCACTCTGAAATATCCAAGTATATAAAGCTTCCAGTGTGTGTCAGTTTTTTTGTCTTTGTACATTAAGGCAGGAAAAAAGAGCAGAATGAAGGGTAGTCTGGTGGTAAACACACACATCTACATTCTAAGCACACAGGCAGCCACAACTCTGTCTTGTCTTGTTCAAAGGATTGGCAACCTTCAGACCAATTAGACATCACAGGGCAGCCTGCGCAGCATCCAGCTTTCATATAAACGCCTTTCTATGAATTTTTAATCAGATATAATTTAGGTATTTAAATAAAGATCAAGTTCTTCCGGCAACACGCCGCTGAGGTGTCTGACTGTGAGCGTGTGCAGGCTCAAGTTAGTTTGCCTCATCTGTTTCGTTTGCTATATACCCCTATAGCCAGCTCGCCACCCACACCCACCTAAATGTTTCCCGCCTCCTTCCCGCACGCTTTTTCCCCTCCTCTTCCACCTGCCAGCCAGTGTTATGGGCAGATGCCCAGCAGGTTGTCTAACCCCGGGCAGAGAATTTCCTGACTGACTGGTTGGCTGGCTGAGTGGCAGCATGTGAAGAGCAAGAGACAGATCTGCAGGGAATCACTGACAGATGTAATTAATGAGGTCATACTTGGAGCTGGCACTCCCCTTCATATCCAATTTCTGACGATCACAACTGAACACACCTGCACCTCACACAGCCAGACTATCCCAGTCCCCAGACAAAGGGAAAGATAGATGTATGGGCTATTTTTACAATGCCAGGTCCCTTATGATACAATAGAGTATTTTCCACAGGTTTCCTGTAAACCTAAACACAAGGGTTTTATTTTTTTTGAATGCCAATAACTTAGTGGTGAAGCAGGCTGTGGGAAATGTCTGGTATGTACAACAACACTAAGGCTGCACGATTTTGAGAATAAACCTAATTGCAATTTTTCTATCCAAAATTGCGATAGCGATTCAAAATGGGATTTTTATATTTTATACATAAAAATGTATAAACGAGTGAAAGAAGACATGCTACTTTTAGACTGTCCATCAACATATCATTGTCTCAAGGTGCCACACATTAGAACAATATGCAATAATCTACTTTCAGAAGTATTTGGCTTTGCGCACAGACCCAGAGCTTTTGTCTACATCATGCTCCTAAAATGAAGAATCAATCGCTAAAAGTTATAGAATAATCATAATATATAATAATGCAAGTAACCATTTAAAAGAATATACACTTTTATTTCTCATTACTGTGGAATTGTTTATCATTGTACTGTAATTGGAACAGAGACACGCGACAGGCTTACACACACACAAGCATCCACAAAAAATATACGCCACACACACATACCCCACCCCCAATTCAACGCCCTTGACGCAAATCCCATAGGGGTGATGGACGGATGGGCAGCACCTGAAAAGCTGCAGCCTGGCATCATGGCCCCCCACTCCCTCCCCTCTGTTGCTAGATATCTCGAGATGTACGTTGTGATATGTATATGTGCTTTGCTATGGAGGTTTTTTTCCCACTCCACACTGGGCCCCCTTAGGAGCCCAGTCTAGATTGTATTTTTTTAGTCATCCTTCCCCAGTGTTTACCTTTTTCCCATCTTTTACGGGGCGCCTTGTGGCGACCCATCAGCGTTCCTGTTCTGTAACCCTGTACACTGTTTGTTTGTCTAATCTTGAACGGGTTTGTGCTGAAAACAAAGTTTTGTTGTACTTGTGCAATGACAATAAAGACCTACCTACCTAATTGGAAGTTAAATAACTTTTAGTTATCCTAAAGGAAAAAACAAACAAGCAAATAAAATGGACTCTCATTTCTGTAAACGAAAACTTAGCTTAAATAAATATTGAGCATCTCAAAGTGCATTGTTTTTCTTCCAGTTGGAAAAACTAAGTTGGGTTGTCTAATTTTTTTGTTGCCATCACGTGATCACGGCATTGTCCTTCGTTTCTCTGTGTTGATGTTCTTATATTGACCATCTGAATTGAAGCTGACATATTACCACACAGGATATTTGGCTTGGTAATCCTATTTTTTCCTCTTAATTTTTGTTAATTTGCGGAACTTCTCACTGGCAAGTAGCGGGTAGGGAGGCGAGAACCTTGTGTGTAAGCAAACGGACCCGCTCTCCGCCCACTGAGACAAAGATTGTGAAGGGCTGAGAAGAGGGCTCGTTGTGTTCAGTTCCATCCATCCATTTTCTACCGCTTGTCCCTTTTGGGGTCGTGGGGGGTGCTGGAGCCTATCTCAGCTGCATTCGGGTACACCCTGGACAAGTCGCCACCTCATCACAGGGCCAACACAGATAGAAAGACAACATTCACACTCACATTCACACACTAAGGCTATGTCTACACTAAGTCGTTTAACCCCATAAAGGAACAATTATTTAGCCTAAGCCCCATTTCAGCCACACTAAACCAGCGTTTAAGGTCTCCCTCCTTGGACAAATTTTTACACGGGTAAGTCAGCCGTGTAATTTTTGAATCTCCGGCACTTAGCTTTGTATGGACTCGTTGATTGTTTACAAAGTGAGTTCGGGGAGGAAGTGACGCCAGAAAGACCACGCCCACACAGGAAGAGACATCAGAAAGAACGCGCCATAGTCAGCTTCATAACAAAGATGGAGGTGGATCATCTAGACATACCGTGTTTCTCCTTCTTCTACATGTACAGGCGCTTTTGGAAATCACAAATCAATACCTTAGGAGAAGGCAACGGGCGATTGCAGCTATTTCGGATACAACACTAATCAGACGGCAAGAAAACTTTCAAATGTCCGGGTTAGCTGTGAGTCTATTTACCGAAAAACCTCGTCCCTTCCTCCCGTGGATGTGATACAGCCAGTGTGTAACTACAAATATTGCTTTATGGACGTGACTGTGAAATGGCCAGGCAGCGTACATGATGCCCGCATGTTCGCTAACTCCGCCATTAGCACGCAGCTGAAAGACGGAACCATCTCCTCGTGTCCCAAAACAACTGCTGGAAGATGAAGATCCGGTCCCTGTTTTTCTTTTGGGTGACCCAGCTTATCCCCTGACGCCATATCTCACGAAAGAATATCCCAACGGCAGAGTCAACCCACAACAACAATACTTTGGGTATTCTCTGTCTAGATTAATTGTTGTAATTGTTGTAAAATGTTCTTTATCGCATTGTCTACTTTCTCATGTGGATTAAAGATTTGATTCATGTATGATGGCTCAGGTGTGATTTACTACAATAGGCATACTTGCCAACCCTCCCGTTTTTAGCGGGAGAATCCCGGTATTCAGCGCCTCTCCCGACAACCTCCCGGCAGAGATTTTCTCCCGACAAACTCCCGGTATTCAGCCGGAGCTGGAGGCCACGCCCCCTCCAGCTCAATGCGGACCTGAGTGGGGACAGCCGTTCTCACGTCCGCTTTCCCACAATATAAACAGCTTGCC
Organism: Entelurus aequoreus; assembly: GCF_033978785.1. Lineage (NCBI taxonomy): Eukaryota > Metazoa > Chordata > Actinopteri > Syngnathiformes > Syngnathidae > Entelurus > Entelurus aequoreus. The sequence continues at coordinate 37,396,745 of NC_084735.1, forward strand.
TGCCCAATGACGTCATAACATCTACGGCTTTTAGAGTAGAGTGCACAACAAGGAGAGAGAGTTCTTGGTTTCTTATGCGGGAGAGAGAGTTCTTGGTTTCTTATGTGGGTTTATTGTTAGGCAGTTTCATCAACGTCCTCCCAGCGCGGTAACAACACACAACAACAGCAGTCACGTTAAGTCTACCGTAAAGCAGTTCGTCTGCAGTAAACAGCAATGTTGTGACACTCTTAAACAGGACAATACTGCCATCTACTGGATAGCCTGCAGAACACTGAAATTCAAGTATTTTATTTATATGTATAATAAAATTAAAAATTAAAAAAAAAAAAATATATATATATATATATATATATATATATATATATATATATATATATATATATATATATATATATATATATATATATATATATATATATGCCATATATATATATATATATATATATATATATATATATATATATATATATATATATATATATATATATATATATATATATATATATATGCCATATATATATATATATATATATATATATATATATACCATATATATATATATATATATATATATATATATATGCCATATATATATATATATATATATATATATATATATATATATATATATATATATATATATATATGGCTAGAATTCACTGAAAGTCAAGTATTTCATACATATATATATATATATTATATATATATATGAAATACTTGATTTGGTGAATTCTAGCTGTAAATATACTCTCCTCTTAACCACGCCCTTAGCCACGCCCCAAACCACGCCCCCTCCCCAAACACACCCCCCACCTCCTGATATCGGAGGTCTCAAGGTTGGCAAGTATGACAATAGGGCCCCACAGCACACTGGATTCTAGTTCATTGAAATACCACAACACTGGATATTGTTCAAAGGAGATACATTTTAATTTAAAAACTTGCACACAAAACACAGCAAACAAATGTAAAGTGCACAGCAAACTATTTACAATACAGCTCTTTTAAATAACTTCACAAAGAGGTAAAGTCATCTACTGGAGAGATTGGAGCAGATGGACGCTCAGGTGGATTTGATTTTTTTTCTGCGCATGCGTACTAGGTCGCGTTGTGCCGGCGTGCGGAAGGGGGCAGGGGTCTTAAACGGTGGCATTGTTGTGTATGGACACGGATAAGGTTAGGTGTGATTTACCCTTAAAGTAAACGGGGCCTAAGGCCAATTTAGTGTTGCCAATCAACCTATCCCCAGGTGCATGTCTTTGGAGGTGGGAGGAAGCCGGAGTACCTGGAGGGAACCCACGCAGTCACGGGGAGAACATGCAAACTCCACACAGAAAGATCCCAAGCCCAGGATCGAACCCAGGACCTTCGGAATTGTGAGGCACACGCACCGTGCTACCCTACTGTGTTCAGTTATTTATGTTAAATAAACACGCTCAGGTGCTAAGAGCAATTAACAGAGTGAGACCTTTTTCTCCCTGTTTAAAGTGAGAGATGAAGAAAAAAAAACACATGGACACAGCAATTTAGTGATGCCAGCAAAGTATTTCAACTTCATTTTCATTTATCGTTCGATTGCTTGACTTATTGACAACCGGTCAAGGCCTAGTCACAATCAAAAGCTTTTCCATGATACAACTATTTTTAGTCATTAGTGTGCTGGCAGGGCAAACAAACATGCTGTTTCCTTAAACACTTGTAATTACCAAGAAGGCAAAGAACGCAAAGTTCAACAATTTTGCGAACATGACTGTCAAACAATGCCTCTTGTGGTTTGTTAATCCCACTAATTGAAACCTCAATGTCGATTCGCTGTCGACTGGCCTAAACAACACTACAGTTAATAATACAATTAAACCAATAGTACATAGTGCCTAGTTGTATTGTTAGATTATTTCCTGAAATAATGTTTGTGGGGTGTTTATTAACGGAACTGCTAAGAGGGGACCAGTTATTCATTAGAGAGAGGGACACATTTGTTTGCACAAATTATTGGATGGGTGGAGCTAGGCAATCTGAAAGTACAACTGTTATTTATTTTGGAGGAGAAACGTATTGCTCTCTAAGAGTGCACATAGTACAACACTCGAAGACCATATTTATGAGGGTATTAACAAAAATCCTCTTTAATTGGTTATGAGCATTAATTGTGGAAAAAAATGAAGCATTGTTTGTCTAATCACTAACTATAACTTTGTCTGTTACTTGGGGATGCAACAGAATTACAAAAAACTATAGCACTGTTTAAAAAAATTAAAGACAGAGCCCTCAAATACGTGTTTTGTTTCTTGTTTACAGATAATGAACTCTTCATTATCAATTACAAATCGTATGCCGTTACTGGTGACTACAGCTACCATGTGGCACCACCTGTCATTTTTTCTGAACAAAAAAATTGTTTTCTGCTTTGTTTTGTTTTGTTTGACCCAGCGGTTAATTAAGGTTATTTTAGCAGAGCAAAATATTTGAGGTAAAACGGTAGGAATGAAACATGAGCATCTTGCTTTCTCTATTTCTCCTTTTTTGTTGACAATAATTGTTGCACATTTTCTGGACCCTATTACTGCTTGTTTTGTACATGATTTTTGTGGTTTAAAAGTTTACAAAATTCGTAAATTTCAGCCTTATGGATTATCCCAACTGATCGTTTCTGCAGTGCTGTTAGGGAGTCAAGTGTCATCCATCCATCCATTGTCTACCGCTTGTCCCTTTCGGGTTGGCGGGGGATGCTGGAGCCTATCTCAGCTGCATTCGGGAGGAAGGCGGCGTACACCCTCGACAAGTGTACTTTTATAATTATTTCTCCATGTCTCTACACAATAACAGTTATGGTAAGGGGTGGAGTGATTTAGATCCAGAATTTGTGTTTGAGTATTCTGTTTTTTCAAATAACATTATCTTAGTTTTACTTAAATTCAAGGATTTTTTGTTTGTTAAATTCTTCTATAAAACGTCTAACTACTTCCTGTGTATTTCCCCCTCATCATCTGCTAATAGTATTAGCTTTAGATTAGGGTTGTCATTGGAATCGCTTGCCAATTTTACAAACGATTCTCTAAACGATTCCTGCGTGCAGGAATGACGGCATTACGCAACATGCATAGTGACGTCAGACAGCAACATGGCGCCCAGGCAGAAGAAGCGCTCCAAAGTTCGGCTATATCTTACGTTTGTACAAGAAAAGATGGCAACAGCGTTACTTGTAATACTTGCAAGGTTGCTATATTTAGGCTGCACAGTGTGTTTGATCTATTGTGTATTTATTTGGTTATTTCAATTATTGCCATCAATGTTGAGATGTTTTATCTGTCCGGATATTGGCTGGACATTGGCTGTTCGACAGTAGTTTGTTCGTTTTCCATAAATGTATCCAACCTTCTGTTAAATAATTTTTCAGACAATTTTGGAGAACTGGTGAAGTAATGAAACAGGTTTATAATTTGTGAAGTAATGTATGTCTCCGTTCTTGTAAATTATTATTATTTGGCTATTGTCCTTTTGTCTGGAAATGTTTCAGTTTAAAAATAAGTTACCTCTGTGAATATGTGGTTATGATATTTATTTGATTAACCTTTTGTATTATTTTCATATTGATTTCATAATAATCAGAATATGTTGTCAATCGTTTGTTTTTTTTGTTTTCTTTTACCGACACTTGGTGAGGAACATTGAGTTAATATTTCTGTGATGTTACTTTCTGTATCATCAGTGTTGTGGTGTAATGTTCTGGCATCAACAAATAAAGGAGAAAACATTAATGCAGGGGTATCAAACTAATTTTAGATTGGGGGCCACATGGAGAAAAAATCTACTCCCAAGTGGGCCACACTGGTAAAATCACAGCACGATAACTTAAAAATAAAGACAACTTCAGATGGTTTTCTTTGTTTAAAACCAAGCACATTTTGAAAATGTACAAATCATAATGTTATTGGGGTTTTTTACACTTACATGTTGCGGTTAATAGTATATATCAGTGGTCTCCAACCACCGGGCCGCGGCCCGGTACCGGTCTGTGGATCGATTGGTACCGGGCCGCACAAGAAATTAAAAAAAATAAATAAAAATAATAATAATGTTTTTATTTTTTATTAAATCAACATAAAAAACACAAGATACACTTACAATTAGTGCACTAACCCAAAAAACCTCCCTCCCCCATTTACACTCATTCACACTCATTCGCACAAAAGGGTTGTTTCTTTCTGTTATTATTATTTCTGGTTCCTACATTATATATCAATATAGATCAATACAGTCTGCAGGGATACAGTCTGTAAGCAATAATTGTATTTTTTTATGACAAAAAAAAAAAAAAAAAACATTAAAAAAAACAAAAAAACATACATTTAGAACAGCTGTTTCTTTCATTAAAAACTGTCAGGTTAATTTTTATACTTAGCAAACTCATCCCGCGGGGCGGATAAAACCTGATCGCGGGTCTGATCCGGCCCTCGGGCCGTACATTTGGCACCCCTGCATTAATGTATGTAATCAAATACATTTATAGTGGTTCTTCAAAAGTCATTAGACCATTTTCTTTATTTTAGCAGAAAAATATTATATTTGCATATTATTTACTCTACAAAATCAAGTTCAGATTCTTTGTGGAATATTTCAACTGGAGGGGCTAACTGGTGGCCTGAGAGTTGTTTCTCAGAAATAGCCAAGTTAACATTCATAAATATTCCAACGTTCTTACCTTGACCAGGATGTATTATGTATGCACTAATGTGCCTGTGGGGCGTATCTATTGTCTAAACAAGCAGACAAACAGGCATTGTCACGTTTCACCTAGGCTCCTTTGCTCCCAGCTAATATGTGAAAATATGTATTGAGGTCAAAGATTTTAGGCCTTCCCTCGAGATCTTGACAGTCTTCGCTCTTGCTCTGTGCAAACATGCAAACAAACACGTTCCAAAGGGCACGCATTGGCGTGTTGCAGATACTGCACACTCAAAGAAAAACAAACACATGCGGTACATCACACAACGGTGTGTGATCCTGCTTTACATGAGCATGTGTGTGCATTTACGCTCACACTTTCATTTCCCCTTCTCCCTGCAGATGGGGCTGACCAACCAATATGGCTCCGATGTTACACGCACTTACCGTGCAAACAAAAGAGAGCCTTGGCAGTGCGCTTGTTATCCATCACCTCTTCAGTCTTGCATAAATAACGCTTAATAAATAGCATCATCATGTCAGAGAGCTCTCAGCTGCACAGCCTCCCCTGCAGCTGCCACCTATGTTTTTTTCTTCTCCACTTCTGCACTTTTATCCGCACTTGTTTAGCATGTTCACTTCGCTGAGCATTAGGGGATACAAAATGTTTTGAAACTTGTGGTCTGGCGATGCTTCTAGGGTGCAAGATGCAATTTTCTATGATGGTTTAGGCACACTCATCTCTTCAGAGAAAATGGCGGGCTGGAGTAAATATAAAACCACTCTGACGGACCATCTTTGCCCTACAGTGAGGTTTTAGCAACCTGATTAGAGTGCTCTATTTTTGGATGACAACACCTTGTACAAGGCACAGTCAATCACTGGACGGTTGGATTAGCGCAAGAACAATACAAACCCTGTTCCGTGACAGCCCCGGTCCACATGTCTAAATTGAAATGAAGGCTTGCAGGAAATTTAATTATCACATAATTCTATTTGCTTATTGCAGATATGAATGCAGCTGACACTCATATTCCTTTTAATCAACACTACTCCCTCAGTTCCATTATGACATTAATTGTAATAAATGCACTTAATGGTGCCTAATTATTATTGTTAATACAAGCGAACCCGGTGTGATTTTCCCTGTGCTTGTATTTCATATTTCTGATCACAAGAGGAGTCGTCCACCCATTTTCAACGATGGATAGAAATGCTGACTTCCTTAACGTTCAATTTACATTCCATCACTCACCAATGCTCATGAGCTTTGAGTGAAATGAGATTGTGCAGTCAATTTGATTATTAATGTTAAATAAGAGTGCTTCCCTCTGGTTTACCTGCCATTGCTTGCCGTTACAATGACTACGTCTACAAATGGTCGAATTCCCGAAATAGTTCGGTCTCTACCTTTTTCAAACTTCTGTGTGAAGCCACAGTTTATATATGGACTCTCTCTCATTCAATCGACGGCCAAATGCTGTGTGATTCCGATATGGGGAGATTTTGGTTATTTAAGCTCATTTTGTGTGCAGAGAAAAACAATGCCCCATGCTAATAGCTACACTGAAAACAATAACGTTGTGTATATTGTACCTTAGCTTGCGAGTGCCTTGGCTTACACATATTTTGGGAGGCAGCTAATTGTTATGTTTTTAGTTACAAGAAGTAAGCAGTTGGGATAGCGAATGTTACAGCAAATCGACCAAAACATCCAGTGTCTTACTTGATAGCATTAGCTAGGAGAAGATGGATAACTAGACAGAGAATATTTAGTTTCTCTAACCATTGTCCAAAGAAAGTAAGTCTGAAGAACAGTGCTGAGAAGAACGCTTGTCAGCTTCTCTGCTTCGGCCTGCCAAATGGGTAGCTGTGTTGGGTATTAGTGGATACAGCCAGCTTTCGGTGACAATCATTTAAGCAACAGTTGTGGACAAATTGATTCAAAGCGGTGAGTAGCTCCATTTTGTCCATCTTGTATATTGTGCAGATACTTGGTTTGTGTGGAATCTTGTGTAGCATACCCCGCATTCGTAAACCGCATCCACGCCTGTTACCTCAAAAAACTACTGTAGTTGTAGTGCTTTCTGTTGTACTAGTTTTCATTAAAAAACGTGGTGTTTTGTGTTTAATAGTATTTCAAGTCATTAATTTTAACAACTGAGAGGGTGTAAAATAAAATCAATTGACTCAGTTTATCCCTAATACTTCTAGAAGCTTATGGGCATTTTTGTAAATATCATATCACATGTCTTTTTCTAAAATGTTTAAATCAATCATTTATTTCCGAACACATACATCATTTGTATTCCTAGTATGATGTTAATTTATTATTCCATTAAACCTTGTATCCTGATTAAAAAACACATCCTTCAGTTTGTGGCCATTATCAGAGAATATGCATTTTTACAGCATGTTTTAAAGAAATGCAACTTAAAAAATTACTTCTGGTTCTCGGTATATTATCATTCTTGATCAACTAATTGAGAAGTGGCTGTTTATTTAGAGGGCTTAAGTGCAATTACCCTCTAATAATTATGATGAAGGTACAGTGTGATGATTGACGGACAGAACCTTTTAATTGGTTATTGTCTATGGCCGTGCACGAATTTAGAGCACCGGATGCTACTGTACTACAGAAATATAAATAAATACAAATCAAGTCTCAGATGAAACAGTCTTGCGAGCCAATTCTGATTCCCTATTTGGTAACAGTTAATGTAAACATTTCAACTATTGTCAAATGCTAACAACGGTGTGTATACAGACAATTGTAAGGTTTTGGCTATATATAATAAACATATGCAGTTGTACATGGACGTTACAATCTTTTTAAGTGGCATAAACAATGGCATTAAAAGCATTAAATTAGATTTGCTGATACCTGTAGAAACCCTTATTATATTATACAGGTGAAACTCATAAAATTAGAATATGGTGTAAGAGTTCATTCATGTCATCAATTAACTTCAAACGTGAAACTAATCTGTGTTATTAACTCATTACATGCAAAGTGAGAAATGTCACGCCTTTATTTTTCATAATTACATTTTCTGAGATTTTCAATTCAAGGTTTTCATAAACTGTAAGCCATAATCATCAAAATTATAACCAATAATGGCTTGACATATCTTAATGTTCATGTATTAAATTAATATTAGAGGTGAACATGCCCTTTCCCAACTACTTTGGCACGTGTTGCAGCCATGAAATTCTAAGTTAATTATTATTTGCAAAAATAAAAAATAAAGTTTATGAGTTTGAACATCAAATATCTTGTCTTTGTAGTGCATTCAATTGGATATGGGTTGAAAAGGATTTGCAAATCATTGTATTCCGTTTATATTTACATCTAACACAATTTCCCAACTCATATGGAAATGGGGTTTGTACAATTGCTGAACAACCTACACATGTTTCAAGTGTTCCTTAAAAAACGGAACCAAGGACACATACAGCAGAATGCGTAATACTTTTTGCAGCTGAAATATTTTGTCAAAAAACATTAGACACACACAAACTCAGTGTCATGTTAAAAATCAGAAATAAGAGAAAGACTGGTGAAAATTGTCACACAATGATCAGTCAGTCACTCCTCTGTTATACAAAAATATCCTGCTATTATCAGGCCATATATACGTATACAGTATGTGTGTGTGTATATATACTGTATATTTCTGTATATGTTAGGGCTGTCAAAAGATGACAATATTTAATCGGGATGAATCACATTGTTCATAATCAACTCAAAATAAATCACAATTAATCGCAGAAAGATGTTTTTTTTGGGTACCCTCGACCGATAATTTTTACGTTTTTAATACAACTGAACAATTAATTTGCTGTAGTAAAATGTTTATAAACATTATGCAAAGGATATTAACACGCTTTTAAAGAGAATAAAACAATACCTGCATGCCATATATATATATATATATATATATATATATATATATATATATATATATATATATATATATATATATATATATATATATATATATATATATATATATATATATATATATATATATATACACTACCGTTCAAAAGTTTGGGGTCACCCAAACAATTTTGTGGAATAGCCTTCATTTCTAAGAACAAGAATAGACTGTCGAGTTTCAGATGAAAGTTCTCTTTTTCTGGCCATTTTGAGCGTTTAATTGACCCCACAAATGTGATGCTCCAGAAACTCAGTGTGCTCAAAGGAAGGTCAGTTTTGTAGCTTCTGTAACGAGCTAAACTGTTTTAAGATGTGTGAACATGATTGCACAAGGGTTTTCTAATCATCAATTAGCCTTCTGAGCCAATGAGCAAACACATTGTACCATTAGAACACTGGAGTGATAGTTGCTGGAAATGGGCCTCTATACACCTATGTAGATATTGCACCAAAAACCAGACATTTGCAGCTAGAATAGTCATTTACCACATTAGCAATGTATAGAGTGTATTTCTTTAAAGTTAAGACTAGTTTAAAGTTATCTTCATTGAAAAGTACAGTGCTTTTCCTTCAAAAATAAGGACATTTCAATGTGACCCCAAGCTTTTGAACGGTAGTGTATATATATATATATATATATATATATATATATATATATATATATATATATATATATATATATATATATATATATATATACACACACACACACACACACACACACACACACACACACACACACACACACACACACACACACTGGCCCCCAGATGCATTTTTACCGACCAATGTGGCCCCCGAGTTATAATGATTGTCCATGTCTGCGTTACATCAATGCAAGGAACTCATCAACATGGCTTGCTTTGTTTTCTGTTCTTTTATTTCGGATTGTCAGGGGTTTTATTTGTTGATGAAACAACCATCAGATAAAACTACATATCTAAGGTGTCACTGTTTTAACAAAACATTGCTTTGGCATTCCCTTTTTTACTTTCACACTCCACCCTCAAAGAGCAGTGTCACGTTTTATCTGACCAATGCACACGAGCGCGTCTCTTTTATCTAGCCTCTCTTGTTCCCTTTTTCTGTGGAGGTTTTTGCCACAAGGCAAACACACACAACCCTGCCATCAGACAGAGGGGCTGTAGAATGTTATAGAAAAATGAGTTTACTCCTAAAACACACTTAATGTGTCTTTCAGGAAAAAAAAACAATCCAAAGGTGAAGGTGCTCTATTAAGAAAAAGGTTACCTTGAAACAGCTAAGGCGGCAATGTCAATCAATCAGCACTTAGACTAAATGAGATCAAATGACACCTAAAATGACTATACATGGAGTTTAAAGGCAAGAGGCTGAAACAGCAGCGACAACCTAATCTTCACCTGCATTTGCTCATCTCCCTCCCCCTAGGCTTTCCTCTTTCCTTTTGTCTACCCTTATATAGAACTATTTCTTTCATTGCAAAAGCACTGCTTCAGACCTCAACTATATCAGGTTATTTATAGAAGGAGTTCCAAAACAGATATCCAAAGTTGGAAGAAGGATGATAACAGGACATTAAAACCCAAAGTGCCAGTGCAACCTAGACGACAACAAAATAGCCTCACTTAGTGCCCAAGCCCGGTAGGTCACGACACCTCTTAATGTTGTGAGGTAGACAATGAGATCATATTAAATGTTCAGCAACGGGGGTTTTAAAGTGCGATGAATCCCACAGGATCAACTTGAGTTAGAGGCTGCACAGGATTCTGTCCACTGGTCTGTGATGAATGATGGTGCCCAGTGTAGTAGCTATGAGAGCTTATAGTCCCATTAGCCTGTAACTACATAGAAAGGGTCAAAGAAAACTGTGCTTTCCCCAGCAAAAAAGAAAAAAAGTATGGGCTAGCTGCAGAGACCAGAAAGCTTCATTTATCCAACATGATGAGTCTTGGATGGTATAATTAGGCCTCCTGACACTGAGAGCCTCACTATTTTGCAGTATGAGACCCTTTATTGCAAAAATAATTTGCTTCTGCAACACAACTAAGATGTGACACCAATGTTTACATGTAAGCATTTTTCTAAGATACCCACCGGATCTGTAGGTGTTATTCTTAGGAGTAAGCGGATGGCATTCCCATACAAATGCAGCTCTTACTGGCATCAGACCACACTTTCTATATATAGCTCTTTTTCCATGGCAAGGCCATTGGTGGGGCAAAGTTCAGAAGAGTTGTTGTCTGAGGAGCACTCTACACTATATGTTGGATAAATTATCACAGCCAACAATCTCAGAAACATTGTAGTTAGATGCGCCTGAAATTTCAAGATTTCCTGAATTACGAGCATCAGGCTGTGGCCTCTTTGAGAATGACTGACAAATTAGAAACAATTACATACTGTTAATGACACAAATGTGAGTTGCTTGCATAGCCCTTTAGGTATGCGTTATGTGTTCATCTCAGCTGGAAAACAATAAGAAGCATTGTTTTGACTATTAGGTCACATTGCAACTGGAGCTTTAAAGTGCAAATACTTGAAAACGGTTTGCATTATTGTTCCAGTACTGCGTAAAAATACAACAAACATATGTGCATGTCAAGTGTTTGAGGTCTATTACAGTCAGAACAACAATGGCAGATCATGGCATTCTTTTTTGTGCTATTTATCATCGATTTAACTACCGGTAAGCTTCCCGTAGTATTATCAACAAATTCATTAACTAGTAGCATATTCTAAATTCCAAATAAAGTTCAAAATCCCACTCAATCAAAAAAATGAATTAATATAGTCCTTGTGTTTGTAATACCACTCCATCAAAGTATGCATTTGCTGTTAATGGTGTAACAGTACACCATAATTACAGTTTTGTGAACGTCACGGTTCTGTTGATTTGGGTATGGTAAGGGATCAAAATGCAAACCATAAATCTGCTTAGCATTTGTGTTTGATTATTTTTAAAATAAAACATGAACAAGCTGCACTCTACTGGCATGTAAATATTCAATATATCAAATTATCAAATACAAATATAGATAGATATAGCATACAAAAAATATATCAATATATTATATCATAACGCTATGAACTGTGTGCTGTGTGCTATACATTACAAGGCAAATTAGTATACTATGTAATAATTTATCTAATGAATAGCAAACGCCAAAAAGCCATTAAGCTAATAAGCCGCAGGCCAATAAAAAACAAGCTGTGGGCTGAAAATGGCCAGTGGGCTTTGCTTTGAACACACGTTGTATAGTATGCATGTTCGAAATAAACTGAACTAAACTGAACTGAACGTTTTATTTTTATTTTTAGGGACTACAGCAGTAACAGTTTTAACAGTGTTAGGGATGTCCCAATCAACATTTTTGGCCTGCGATCCCGATCCGAATTTTGGGCATCAGATCCAATCCGATCTCGAGTCCCGATCCGATACTCTGAAAATAAATTATCGAACTGAAAATGCTAACAGCAAGTAACTAAACATAATAACACCTTTTTATAAAAGTATCTTAATATATTTAGAATTTGCTAGAATTGTTGTAAATCAAATAATGTGTTCTATTTGTGGTATTATAAGCTACATACAATTTTTTTAACAAAATTAAGTGGCTAATACACAGTAACCGAACAAAAGCAAAAACTACAATTGGCTCCCATTTAAATCATTAGGGTTTGCCCTCAAAGCCTTTCTGTATCCAGAGACGTACTCCCTGACTTTGTATACAATACCAAAAACGATCCAAAAATTATTTTGCAATGATAAGACCAAGAGCAAGAAAAATAAATGATCGCAAAAGCTTTGAAAGCTTCTCCCTCTTCTCTCTCGTCCACTTTCTTGTTTGTCTATGAATCATCTGTCTTTATCCGTACTCTGTTGTTCCCGTCCCCCTCATTCACACACAGGCCACATCATAGGCAATACAAGCAATATCACCAAAAGGTGGACAGCTCTCATGTGTGCTCTATTGGAGCAGCCTTGCGCTTATCGCACTCATTAAACAAATCATCAAAGCAACAAAATAATAATCAATGGGTTTTTTTCTAATTTAAGTATTCAATCAAGCTGTCGAGCTGTGGTAAAGATCGGCAGGGCTCGGCAGCTCATCAGTCAATCACTGATCAGTTAAAAAAGGCATATATCGGCCTCGATCGATCCCATGATCGTGAACGGCACATCTCTGGTGTTAATTAACATTTTATTTTTAGTAAATGAAAGTTCCTTGCTGGCTGAAGTGCAACAATAATAGTTCCAGTTTGTAACCCCGTTCTCAATCTTTACCGAACAATGGTGGCAGACTGCTTTTGTCTTATCCACCACATGTAGGTATTTGTTTGCGAAAATAGGAGACTTAATTGGTCTGGATTTTCCTTGACGGTATTGCTAGGCATGACTCACGTGAGCCAAATGCTGTTTTTGTCCGCCTAGACGTCTTTTCCACGTCTTTTCACCGAGGATGTCGTTGTGGCTTGTACAGCCCTTTGAGACACTTGTGATTTAGGGCTATATAAATAAACATTGATTGATTGATTTAAAGGCATGTTGAGGTAAATCACAATGCTAAATAAACACTTTCTATCCTACTTCTTAAAACAATATCATGTGGGAAATTGGTACGCAGGTATAGCGAACCGAAGGCTCCGAACAGAAAAATGTGAACACGTACTTTTACACCCGTATGTACTGTATTGCTACAGTGAAGTCATGTTGGATTTCTTCAGAAAGTGTCATTGCCAACCACCGGCCTGGCTAGTATATAAGTGTTTTCAGAGGTTTGAGAGGATGTTTAAAAGTTGTTAGCGTCTTTTAAAAGTCTTATCCTGTTATGTAAACAGGCTGAAATCACAAAACCAAAATTCTAATCTCTTTTTTCAGGGGTCAAATTTAAAGAAACATGTATGTGTCGGTGGTCTCTTGAATGAGACTATATCTGCATCGGTGGCCTTATTTTATATTCTTTGAATGGAGTACAATTAAGAATATGGTATTGCAAATCCAATCTCTTATGAACTATATTTAAGTCCCAAGCCAGTCTTTTGGAATGGATGTTCTCCACAACTAGCCAGTTGTGCCCCAGGTAGCACAACATATTGAAGCTGAACCCACCAGCCAGGGACCCACAATTAACAAGGCCATTTAAACAAACCACCCTGCCCACAGACTTAATTAACACAATCAGCGTTTGCATTATTTTGTCTTCGAGCGGCCCAGTTGATTTGGCACCACGTGTTGATGATGACTACATCATGGAATTCCCACAGCACCCACTCGGTCAGCCGCTTAAAAGAGTAAATTCACTCACCTATAATGGTGTGCCTTTCAGGGTTTCCAACAAGATGTAATTACTGTCTGTTACCTTTTTTCTGCTTTTTGCAAAACCCATTTTTGAAACCTGTATTTAACAAATGAGGTTGGACACTGTAGAGCACACATTTAGGAGAGACGTGTCATAAACTGCATTTGAAGCAGAAAAAGCTGTTGCCTCCATTGCCCTTGATGAATTACACCAGTGGTGTCCAAACTACAGCGCGCGGGCCAAGTGTGGCCTGCCGGAGTCTTCAGTGCGGCCCGCGACACATCACAAGTTTAACAAGAAGATTGGCCCGTGGCCTGTTTTTCCCTATATTTAGTTCCCTGTGGATGGAATTGGAGTGAAATTGCTGCCCTCTAGTGGGTGAGGATAAAATCAATGTTCAATGACCATGTCTTGAGCACAGCATCAATTTGTAAGACCCAATACAAACAACTTTCCCTACTCATAGTTTAAAGTGACTATAACCAACAAATAAAATCAGCACACGGTTGCACATAACACACTTCCTGCTCATTAAACTTTGTGGACATTATAAAACACGTATATATAATTTAAAACTACACATGTAAATCCAATACAGTGCATGATGAGTGATATGCAAAATACTCTCACCCAAAGTTCCCCATGTTTGGCGCATTTCAGCTGCTTGATATTTCTAATTGATTACAAAACGTGAAGGATGTCGTCAGGGAAAGAAACAAGGTAAGAGTCGAACTTTCACATACTCTTAATATTCAGTGTTGTATTGTTTATACTTCATATTACATTGTCGTCAGGGTCTGATGTGGGGAGGGGGGTTGTTAAAGTAGTTAAAGTTATGTGTTCAGTCTGTTATAGCTTGCTTTAATCAATGCAAACTGAAGTGTTATTTTAGTAAAAAACATTGTTGTTACATCACAATCAACGATGTGCTGTGTTGAAAAAAAAAGTGTCGCAATGTGTGTATTTGTGTATTCGTGTCGTGTGTGTGTGTGTCTGCGCGCGCATCCATACAACAGCGGAATGGTGATTACCCTGGAAATATGACTTTACCGCAGGTTCTACTGTATTTTTACATGTTTAGCAAACTTCCCTCTTCAATTTGGTAAGACATTAATATGCAGACATAAAGCATTGCGATCGCAGATAACGTGTGAAATCAGCTGTGTAAACGTGATCACAGATTACTCTGAGACAGCAGGCAGTTGTAATAAATAATTTGAAAAAAAACTGAAGTTAGTGTAGCGATTTCGATATCAAATTTATTTAGATGCTTATTTAAATACAGTACACATATATGTAATATCTATATAAGTAAATATATATATATATATATATATATATATATATATATATATATATATATATATATATATATATATATATATATATATATATTAGGGGTGTAACGGTACACAAACATTTTGGTTCGGTACATACCTCGGTTTAGAGGTCACGGTTCGGTTCATTTTCGGTACAGTAAGAAAACAACTAAATATAAATGTTTTGGTTATTTATTTACAAAATTTGTAAACAATGGCTTTATCCTTTTAACATTGGGAACACTATAATAATTCTGCCCACGTTAATCAACATTAAACTGCCTCAAGTTGTTGCTCAGATTAAATACAATGACAAAACTTTTCTTCTACATATAAAAAGTGCAACATTAAACAGTTTCAAGTCAACTCATCATGCTTAATTTATTACAGCATTTGGGAAGCCTGTAGTAGATTTTTATTATGTAAATGTTATATTTTTATCAACATGTGATAGCAGGGACCCTGCCATTCAAAACTGGGCTGCTCCATTACTAATGATTACACACACACACACACACACCCCGCACAATGAGCTAACACACACACACACACACCGCACAATGAGCTAACACACACCGCACAATGAGCTAACACGCACACACACCGCAAAATGAGCTAACGTTACGCTAAAAGCTAATTAGCCTTCACCTCAAGCGAGATGAGCTGCAGTTTGTTTCAAGAAGGTCAACGTGCTCATAGTGATGTTACTAGTAGTTGACTGGGAGGTGTTTATTTTAATTTGGGGAGAGTCTGCTGCCTGATGCTCACCTGCTAAACACCTATCTGTTAACCCCACCGCAGAAGCACAGACTACATGCGCTCTGAATACGCACTGCTGATTGGCTGTTATCGCTCTGAATACGCACTGCTGATTGGCCGTTACCGCTAAGGTTGTAACCAATCAGATGGTTGTGTGGGTGGGACAATGCTAGGTGCTGTGTAGGTATCAGAGGCAGAAAGCAGAGCAACTTGTTAAGACTTTAGTTTAGGTGGCTACTTTCATATGTTTGTGTGGAAACTCGTTCGGTACGCCTCCGAACCAAACCGGAACCCCCGTACCGAAACGGTTCAATACAAATACACGTACCGTTACACCCCTTATATATATATATATATATATATATATATATATATATATATATATATATATATATATATATATATATATATATATATATATATATATATATATATATATATATATATATATATATTGCCATCATACCATGTATGATGGCAATACGATGGCGAGCGCCTGGTGGCCGGGCCTGTCCCCATGGGGCCCGGCCGGGCACAGCCCGAAGAGGCAACGTGGGTTCCCCCTCCAATGGGCTCACCACCCATAGCAGGGGTCATAGAGGTCGGGTGCGATGTGAGCTGGGCGGCAGCCGAAGGCAGGGCACTTGGCGGTCCGATCCTCGGCTACAGAAGCTAGCTCTTGGGACGTGGAACGTCACCTCGCTGGGGGGGAAGGAGCCTGAGCTAGTGCGCGAGGTGGAGAAGTTCCGACTAGACATAGTCGGACTCACTTCGACGCACAGCAAGGGCTCTGGAACCAGTTCTCTCGAGAGGGGCTGGACTCTCTTCTACTCTGGCGTTGCCGGCAGTGAGAGGCGACGGGGTGGGGTGGCAATTCTTGTTGCCCCCCGGCTCAGAGCCTGCATGTTGGAGTTCAACCCGGTGGACGAGAGGGTAGCTTCCCTCCGCCTTCGGGTGGGGGAACGGGTCCTGACTGTGGTTTGCGCTTACGCGCCAAACCGCAGCTCAGAGTACCCACCCTTTTTGGATTCACTCGAGGGAGTACTTGAGGGTGCTCCCCCGGGTGATTCCCTCGTTCTACTGGGGGACTTCAATGCTCATGTTGGCAGCGACAGTGAAACCTGGAGAGGCGTGATTGGGAAGAATGGCTGCCCGGATCTGAACCCGAGCGGTGTTTTGTTATTGGACTTTTGTGCCCGTCACAGATTGTCCATAACAAACACCATGTTCAAACATAAGGGTGTCCATATGTGCACTTGGCACCAGGACACCCTAGGCCGCAGTTCCATGATCGACTTTGTAGTTGTGTCGTCGGATTTGCGGCCTCATGTTTTGGATACTCGGGTGAAGAGAGGGGCGGAGCTTTCTACCGATCACCACCTGGTGGTGAGTTGGCTGCGATGGTGGGGGAGGATGCCGGACAGACCTGGCAGGCCCAAACGCATTGTGAGGGTTTGCTGGGAACGTCTGGCAGAGTCTCCTGTCAGAGAGAGTTTCAATTCCCACCTCCGGAAGAACTTTGAACATGTCACGAGGGAGGTGCTGGACATTGAGTCCGAATGGACCATGTTCCGCACCTCTATTGTCGAGGCGGCTGATTGGAACTGTGGCCGCAAAGTAGTTGGTGCCTGTCGTGGCGGTAATCCTAGAACCCTTTGGTGGACACCGGCGGTGAGGGATGCCGTCAAGCTGAAGAAGGAGTCCTATCGGGTTCTTTTGGCTCATAGGACTCCTGAGGCAGCGGACAGGTACCGACAGGCCAAGCGGTGTGCGGCTTCGGCGGTCGCGGAGGCAAAAACTCGGACATGGGAGGAGTTCGAGGAAGCCATGGAAAACGACTTCCGGACGGCTTCGAAGCGATTCTGGACCACCATCCGCCGCCTCAGGAAGGGGAAGCAGTGCACTATCAACACCGTGTATGGTGAGGATGGTGTTCTGCTGACCTCGACTGCGGATGTTGTGGATCGGTGGAGGGAATACTTCGAAGACCTCCTCAATCCCACAAACACGTCTTCCTATGAGGAAGCAGTGCCTGGGGAATCTGTGGTGGGCTCTCCTATTTCTGGGGCTGAGGTTGCTGACGTAGTTAAAAAGCTCCTCGGTGGCAAGGCCCCGGGGGTGGATGAGATCCGCCCGGAGTTCCTTAAGGCTCTGGATGCTGTGGGGCTGTCTTGGTTGACAAGACTCTGCAGCATCGCGTGGACATCGGGGGCGGTACCTCTGGATTGGCAGACCGGGGTGGTGGTTCCTCTCTTTAAGAAGGGGAACCGGAGGGTGTGTTCTAACTATCGTGGGATCACACTCCTCAGCTTTCCCGGTAAGGTCTATTCAGGTGTGAGGAGAGGAGGCTACGCCGGATAGTCGAACCT
Source organism: Entelurus aequoreus (assembly GCF_033978785.1). Classification (NCBI taxonomy): domain Eukaryota; kingdom Metazoa; phylum Chordata; class Actinopteri; order Syngnathiformes; family Syngnathidae; genus Entelurus; species Entelurus aequoreus. The sequence goes on from NC_084735.1 coordinate 37,415,085, forward strand.
CGGATTCAGGAGGAACAGTGTGGTTTTCGTCCTGGTCGTGGAACTGTGGACCAGCTCTATACTCTCGGCAGGGTCCTTGAGGGTGCATGGGAGTTTGCCCAACCAGTCTACATGTGTTTTGGGGACTTGGAGAAGGCATTCGACCGTGTCCCTCGGGAAGTCCTGTGGGGAGTGCTCAGAGAGTATGGGGTATCGGACTGTCTGATTGTGGCGGTCCGCTCCCTGTATGATCAGTGCCAGAGTTTGGTCCGCATTGCCGGCAGTAAGTCGGACACGTTTCCAGTGAGAGTTGGACTCCGCCAAGGCTGCCCTTTGTCACCGATTCTGTTCATAACTTTTATGGACAGAATTTCTAGGCGCAGTCAAGGCGTTGAGGGGATCTGGTTTGGTGGCTGCAGGATTAGGTCTCTGCTTTTTGCAGATGATGTGGTCCTGATGGCTTCATCTGGCCAGGATCTTCAGCTCTCGCTGGATCGGTTCGCAGCTGAGTGTGAAGCGACTGGGATGAGAATCAGCACCTCCAAGTCCGAATCCATGGTTCTCGCCCGGAAAAGGGTGGAGTGCCACCTCCGGGTTGCGGAGGAGACACTGCCCCAAGTGGAGGAGTTCAAGTACCTCGGAGTCTTGTTCACGAGTGAGGGAAGAGTGGATCGTGAGATCGACAGGCAGATCGGTGCGGCATCTTCAGTAATGCGGACGCTGTATCGATCCGTTGTGGTGAAGAAGGAGCTGAGCCGGAAGGCAAAGCTCTCAATTTACCGGTCGATCTACGTTCCCATCCTCACC